>NC_071395.1:43606437-43908803 GCF_022682495.2 Desmodus rotundus | reverse complement strand
CCCAGATTTAAAGAAGATACTGTGGAATGTACCACTCATGATCACTGTTGCAAGGTAATATTTTCAAGACGTATATTGAATATGGATCTGCCTCATCAATATGGAAACAGTGTTCAGTGTGCCCCATGATAAAAATAAAGACCTGCCTTCACTTTACTGCACAGCTCCCCACAGGTAGTACTCTATTTTCCTCCTCCCTTTAGTTGCAAAACTCATCATACATGTTCTACTTTCACTTGAAATACTTTATGCCTCCCACTGCCACCTCATTTGGGCTTCCATCAGGGAGTAGTGAGCAATGACACATGTGCTGCTGACTTCAATGTTTACTTCTCTTTTTAGCATCCCAAACAAATCATGAACTAGTTAATCAGGTAAACAAATAACCAGAGGCTGAAGGCTGTCAAGACACTTCAGGTGAATGTGCTTGGCTTTGGCTCTCTCTGACCCTTTCCTAGAGCCCCTACTACACACTGGGCCTCACCTGATCGGAGCTCTGAAAACACGGCCTCCCAGTAAAGAAAGTCTAGCCTCCTGGATGGATGACAAGGGAGGCTGAAGCTCTCTGCTCAGACAAGACAGCAGGAAGGAGTCAAGCATTGGTCTCTTAGACAAACCTAGGGTTCCAAAAGCAAAAACCAGGTCCCATGCAGCCCAACATCACACATGCTGAGAGACTGGAGATGGGGAGCTATTTACAGCTCCCTATGTCTGCTCATTAGGTACATTTCCATCCTGTTCTTCCAACCTCTAATTGCATGATTTCCCTGAGGGTCTACACAGAAGGGACTGTTTTCCTGGAGATTCTCTGTTCCCAACAGACCAGCCTGGAAGTCCAGTGAATCCTGTTTTTACTAGTTCCTCCTCATAAAGCCTGTGGGTTCCAGAACATTAACCTCCCAACCCTTTATCCAAACCCTGATTTAAAAGTTTTCCAAATTTAAGACTGAGGATCCAGTCTGGATTAGAAAACTCAAATCCCTAAATATTGACATGTGATAGAGACACAGCCCCTGATGTCTACAGGTAATTGCTATTTTTCTTTTCAACAAGGGGGAGAACTAAGTTCCTTTGCTTAAACCTTGAGTGTTACACACTGGGCTTCATGACACATTGGTCAAACAGTTTGGAATTTCAACCTCATATCACAAGAGCTGTCATTTAGTCCCTCACTATGAAATATTTGTTACTTATAAGAAATACAGTTAGAGATTTTTATACTATAATCAAAGCTTGGAACAGAAAAATAAATAGATTCTTCGCCGCAGCCTCCTGAAGAAAGTTAGTGTTGCAAACATCTTGACTTTAGTCCACGAGACCTCAGGAATTACAAGAGCATAAATGTGTTTGTTTTTAAATCACTAGTGGGGTAATTTTACATTAGCATTAATAATAGAAAACAGACATTTATCCAATGCAATTTGTTTAGGAAATTGAGATAAAATATCTCATTTCATTCATTTAGCCTCCCCTGGGCATAGGAATTTTGCTTTATATTCCCCCCTTAAGTGGAAGAATGTATAATCATGTTGTAGATATTCAGTTTCCCTGGCTGCTAGAGAATTTCTTCTTGCCTAAGTGTCAATGGGCTTCATGTGTTATACATTTGAGAAATTAATATAAAAAAAGAAATTCATTTCTATGCAGCAGAGAGAATGAAGGAGCTTATACTCTTTGCGACAGCATGGATGGAACGGGAGAGCATTATGCTAAGTGAAATAAGCCAGGGGGTGAGGGATAAATACCATATGATCTCACCTTTAACTGCAACATAACCAACAGAAGAAAAAAGTAAACCAAATATAACCAGAGACATGGAAGTTAAGAACAATCTAACAATAGCCAGAGGGGACTGGGGATGGGATAGTGGGGAGAAGGGTTTTCAGGAACTACTATACAGGACACATGTACAAAATCAAGGGGGAGGGTGGAGGTGGCAGAGGGAGGGGTGTTTGGCTGCAGTGGGGTGGAGGGATGGGGAGAAAAGGCATACAACTGTAATAGAATAACAATAAGAATTAAATAAATTGATATAATATGAAAATAAATAAATAATAAATAAATAAATAAAATAAAACCACAATGAGGTACCATCTGACAACAGTCAGAGTGTCCAACATAAACAAATCAACAAACAAATGTTGGAGAGGATGCGGAGAAAAGGGAACCCTAGTGCACTGTTGGTGGGAATGCAGACTGGTGAGACCACTGTGGAAAACACTATGATATTTCCTCAGAAAAATGAAACTGGACGTGCCTTTGGACCCAGCAATTCCACTGCTGGGATTATACCCTAAGTATCAATCCAAAAGAACCTATGCACCCCAATGTTCATAGCAGCACAATTTACAATAGCCAAGTACTGGAAGCAACCTAAGTGCCCAGCAGCAAATGAGTGGATCCAAAAACTATGGTACATTTACAAGATGGAATTCTACACAGCAGAGAGAAATAAGGAGCTTATACCCTTTGCAACATCATGTATAGAACGGGAGAGCATTATGCTAAGTGAAATAAGCCAGGCAGTGAGGGAAAAATACCATGTGATCTCACCTTTAACTGGCACCTAATCAACAGAATGAAAAAGGAAACAAAATATAACCAGAGGCATTGAAATTAAGAACAATCTAACAACAGCCAGAGGGGAGAAGAGGACTGACAGCGGGGAGAAGGGTTTTTAGGAACTACTATAAAGGACACATGGAGAAAATCAAGGGAGAGGGTGGAAGCAGGTAAGGGAGATGGTTTTGGCTGGGGTTGGGTAGAGAGGTGGGGAGAAAATGCAGACAACGGTAAATGAACAACAATAAAATAATTTTAAAGAAATTATAGTTCAATAAATTACTTAGAAGGAAAAAGCATAGCAGTGCATGGATTGGAATAGGAAATAGAGCTCAGGTAGCTGATTGACACTGAGAAAGGATAGTAGGTATCTATCTACGTGGGAAAAAAGCAAAGTGCAATCTAAAAGAGAAAATAAGTAAAATGAAGCAGAAGCAATTTCATAGATACAGAGAATAAACTGATGGTTACTAGAGAGGGAGGGTGTGGGATGGGGGAATAACAGGAAGGAGATTAGGAAGTACAAACCTCCAGTTATAACATAAGTCATGGGGATGTAAAGTACAGCATAAGCAATAGAGTCAATAATATTGTAATAACTATGTACGGTAACATGTGGTTACTAGACTTACTGTAGGTATATAAACATTGAATAACTCTGGTATATACATGAAATTAATATAATGTATGTTAACTGTAATTTAAAATAAATTTAAAATGTAAAATTGGCAATAACTACATAGAAGAGGCTAATGTAATCACTATGGTTCTCTGAAGGTAGAAGAGGAAGGAAGAAGATAGAGTTGGTATCAGAGCAAGAATTAAAAATGCTAAACTTGTGGCTTTAAAGATGGGTAAAGGGGAGTGATGTTAGAGAAATGAGTGTGTGAGAGATCCCCTTGGTGTCTCTCATGGAAATGTCAACAATTCGAACAGCTGTATTTCAACAAAGGATTCCCTGCTCAACATACATGCATGCCTGAGAGATCTGCGCATTGAAACATTTAAAGGTGGGCCAGAGGGACCAAACAGAAGAGGCAAGAAGATATCATGGGGGCAGGGGTGGAGCTCTGCCCACAGGGACCCCTGCCACTCCCGGTCTGCAACAGTGCAACAGATGAGAATAAATCTATAAAGACATGATCTGCTTGGGAAGGAAAGGTGGCCCATCTCTCAAAGGAGAAGGGCCAGGAACCTGTTCCTCAAAGTTCTTTTATTGGGTGTAATTTGCATAGGAATACAGGGTGTATATGTAAAGCTCAATCATTGTCAGGCAGTAATGATCAAACACTAGATAACATTCAAAGAACTATGTCGGCTTACTTAGATTCCAGGTAAGATAGCCTAAGGGTCATAAAACTTTGGGGAAACAAACTCATTCTGTACTTGGACCCTTACTATTTAAATTGAGGGTATTAGCAAAGCAGGTTTCACAGGATTTTATGCATCCTTTTTTAGGCCTGATTGCCCCAGGGAACTTGCATTTTCCAGCACAGGGCCTCACCCATCTCCTGCATTGTTTCAGGCTTAAGTCAGGCGAGGGAACTGAGGCAGCCAAGAGATGAGGAGACTTCTTGCAGACAGAATGAGGACTCAGGCTGTATCAGAGCTGAGGGATGAGGGCCCATCACCCCCTTTTTCTATAGCCCCCCAAGTCATTTCCTGAAGGCCCCTTTGTGACCATCCTGTCTTAGGTCATCCCTCCTTTAAGGAATCTTACCTGCCATTGTCTAACTAGTCATCTGCCCAGGGCCAATCAGGTTGAAGTAAAAGGGGGCATAGGCAGTGCCCCTGCCCAGGAGATAAGCTTTGTCTCCTTAGTGGCTTAGGGTCCCAAGGTTTCTTACTCACCCTTAGCCATGGGGGATTACAGCTTCTGAAACGAGGCAGGGCATTTCCCAAAAATGATGGACCCGTAAAAGGATACTCCACAGGGGCTTGGCTGTGGCTTTCAGTCAGTTGGAATTCCAGACAAAGAAGAGTCATTGAATCCTGCTTTCCTGTGGACTCCCAAAACTCACCTTCTGGCACCCTTGGTGTCAGGTTGTGGAGTAGTTTGTCTGCAAAGCCAAAAATGGTTACTATAGGATCAATATTTCCCCTGAGAAAAGATTGCACTCTGTTACTGACCTCAAGTTGGGGAGCTGAGGGGACCACCTGTAGGTCCAAGTTCACTTATAACAAGAAGGCAAAACAAAAAAGTCAGTCCAGTTGCCCAAGAAAACCCCACTCCCAAACAATGAGAGCAGCTACCAGGGTCAATTCTGGGATTTCATAGAGCTCAAAGACTGTAGACTCAGTGCCACATCCTAGAAAATAATGGCAAGACCTCTTCCTAGGAATCTGCTAGAGAAGTGCCACACATACAAAGCTGCCTAGACACAGAAGGAACACATCAAACAGCGTGAATAACCACGGTAATAAGACAGCTTTGAAAGAAAATAAAAGTCTCCAGGATGCAAACTTGAACACATGGAAATATGTGCTAAAAATGACAGAGTATGTAAGATTGCAATACTGAAAATATTCAACATGGTGCAAGAAAATATCAACACACAATTGTCTTTCCCATTTTAACCATTTTTAAATGTGAATTTAGTGGCATTAAATACATTCACAATGTGTAACCATCACCACCTTACATTTTAATCATCCCAAACAGAAATCATCTATGAAGCACTCACCCATATTTTCTCTTACTTCATCCTCTGTTAACCTCTTTTCCTCTATGAATTTGCCTATTGCCATCAAAGTATATCCACTTCATCAGTTTTATAGTATATCCACTTCATCAGTTTTATCTATGCCTTTGATATAATATGTTCATCACATGAAGAGAAAAACTTGATCTAGGATGACCTTTCCATAGGGTGAGACTAATTCTGGATGTCACTTGCCATATACCCTGCACTGACTCTGCACTAATTTAGAATTAATCAAGAATCCTGTAGCCAGAATATGACTCTCTGTTATCTGGTGGCTGCCCACATAGCAAGACTCATGATTCCGTTTTCATTCTCTGCCTATCATTTTTCACCATGTACTTCTAGGTATTTTTCATCTCCTAACTACACTTAAACATTTCATTATAATGCCCAATTACTTCTGTAGCATTTTCTGGTGTGTGCTTATTTCCTTCTGCACCTATAATATACCTCTACTTGTCCTTCAAGTTTTGATGTTATTTTAGGTTGGCCTGGGACCTTCCTTGGCCTGTAGGAGGAGTTGACTATTTGGGGACCCTTTCTGCAAGAGTACAGTAACACCTGACAGTATTGCATTTTTTCATTTGCATGACTTTGCCCAAGTTTAGACTCTGAGCTTAAAAGAAGGAGCAAATCTTACTATTTTCTTACTCCACAGAATATATTTTAGTGCTTACCATACAGTAATTTCTTATTAAATATTTGCAGAGACTGCAAAACCAGGCAGTTGAGTGAGGCAAACACATACGTTCTCCATGGTGGGAAATGAGGAGCAGTAAGACAAGGGGAAGGATGCCCCAGGACAGAGGCTAACAGCAGAAAAGACAGATGGGAGAAAGAAGACACTCTGGTAACCCAGAATCTCCCTCCAGACTCAGGAATAGAACATTTGTTGTGGGGTTCCTGTTCTATAGCCCCAAGAAAGGGCAGGGAGGTGGAAGCACTCATGTGACCTCTGGAAGACACTACTGTGTCTCTCATAATCTGCGATTGGTAGAGTACACCTGAGAGCACTGAGTGGAAGCATTTACGGGTTTCTGGAGCTTGAGGAGCTGAATTCCCAGGTGCCTCACTGAAGACATTTTCTTTTGTCTTTCTGTTTCCTGAGAGATTTAACTTCCTGGAGCTAGGCGAGAAAAAGAGAATGCAAACTTGTGCCAGATTTAGTCCTGGGAGACCTACTGGGTTCTCACCTATTTGTTCTCTTTCTTCCCAGAAGGAGGTCACCACTCTTTAGATATGAATTCTATAACTACATAGTATAGGGAACTGTTCCACATGTGGGAAATGTAGCCCACCTTCCACTTGAATAGGCAGTTGGTGGGAGTTCCGGCACACAGGACCCACGCCTATGGACAAGTTCTCCCGTGGGGAATCAGTACTGTATTGTACATAGGCTGCTATGAGACTTGCTTTTGGTAAAACTCCCTCATCCTGGACTGACACAGCAAACGTTTACTGACTATCTTTAAGTTCCTAAAATTGTGTCAAACCTCTCAAGTATGGAGTGTAACCAGTTCAACCACTTTCCCCCTTGATCTATAACATCCTTCTCTTTGAAGTAATTAGCAGCATTCTTTCCTTTCTTATCTGTAAAAGCTAATCACCTACAGTGAACCTGTGCATAGTAAATGAGGACCATCCTCTATGTAAGGCATGCAGAAAAGCAATAAAAGCCTGTCCAGGCAGGGGTCGGGCTCTCTTGGGCTCCCTCTGGCCCTCTACCCTCTCTCACTTAGAGAGTAGCCATGCCATCCCCTTTTCTCCACAGGATTTCTGTAGTCCATGTGAAATTTGTCCATTGGTGCCACAACACACGATACCCGCAGGCCGGGATCTGCATCAACGTACCTATCAATAATTACTTTAAGTGCTCTGATGAACAGATATAGGGTGGCTGAGTGAATAAGAACACATGATCCGATCCAAGTGTCCTTCGAAACATGATTGGATAAAGAAGATGTGGTACATATATACCATGGAATATTACTCTGTGATAGAAAAGAATGAAATTGTACCCTTTGGACAACATGGTTGGACATAGAGGGCATTGTGCTAAAGGAAATAAGTCAGACATATAAATTCAAGTACTGTATATTATCTCTGTCTAAAAACAAGAGCTTATGGACACATAGAAGAGATTGGCAGTTGCTGCGGGGGGGGGGGGGGGACGGGGACATATGTGAAACAGATGGAGTGGGTCAAATGGTATGAACTTCCAGTTCCAACATCAGTAAGTTCTGGGGATGTAATCTACAGCACAGTGACTACATCTGATAACACTGTGTAGTATATTTAAAAGTTGTAGAGAGTAAATATTAAAGGTTCTCATCGTAAGAAAAACATGTTTGAAACAGTGTATGGTGATAGACAGTAACTTGACTTATTTGGTGAATCATTATGTAGTACAGATGAAACTACTATAATGTTAAAAGTCAATTATATAAAAAAAAAACACACACATTTATTATCATTCAGTTCTTAAAGTCAAAAGTCCAAAATATGCTTCATTTTATTAAAGGTCAAGGTGTACTCAGAGCTGTGTTTTGGGGGGGGGGGGCTGTAAAGGATAATCTGTTTGTTTGCCTTTTCCTGGTTCTGCAGGATGACAACACTCCCTGGCTCGGTGCCCCGTCCCCATCTTCAAAATCAGCAAGGGTGGGTTTAGTCTTTCATGCATTCATATCGCTTCTGGCCTTCCTGTCTAACAGTTAAGGAAATATGATTACTTTGGGTCCACAGATAATCCAGAATACTCTCTTGATTGACGGTTACCTGGTGAAAAACCTATATTCATCTATCATCTAATTCATGTAGCCTAGTATTCACAAATGTTCAGGAGGTGGACATCTTTGGGAGGCCAATATTCTGCCTGCCACACTATGTGACAGGATTGTGCCCAAAGACACATCAATGGAAGTCTGTTAAATGGAGTTTTTGGAAATTTTATACTTTTTAATTTAAACAATATTTTAAATTAAAAATATCAATATACAATCTGGCATAATATTGAGCAATGCAAGTGTAACATTGAGCAAACTATGGCAGCCGTGAAGATACACTATACAACATTCTGTTTATATGAAGTCCAATATCTGCAAGAAGTAATGTATGTTGTTAGAAATCTGGAGAGTGGGGAAAAGTGGTGACTGGAATTAAGCACAAAGGAAGCTACTGCGTGGCTGGACATGTTCTGTTTTTTGGTCTGAGTTACGATTACAGAGAATATATTAGGTTTGTGAAAGTTCATTGAACATTTGATATGATATTTTTCTATATGTATGTTGCACTTTAGAGACACATAAAAAAAATCCCTTTCCACACTCTCCAATAATGACCTTTTAATTCCTCCCAGTCTTCCTGAATGGATGATATATTTGAGTGTTTGGAGGTGCAGCGACTATTGCGTGACCACGTGGACAAAAAACACACATAAGGAATCATGGTGTATAAAACATAAGACTGTTTCTTAAATAATATCATGGGACTGTCAGAATAGCCCTGAACTCCCTCCCTAACCCTACACCTTTGATTTGTAAATAAATAAAGGTTTAATTTATTGAAGTCTTTATTGTGGCAGAACATCTCTTTAAGCTTAGTGCCATCACAAACTCAACACACCGTTGTAATAAGTGTATCTTTATTTTTGTAATTGCTGCACACAAATGGCTCAGTGGTTTGGACCATTGTCCCTTTTACCAAATTGGTTTGGGTTCAATTCCCGGTAGAGCACATACTAGGTTAAGGGTCTGATCCTGGTTGGGGCATGTAGGGAAGCAACCAATCAATGTTTCTCTGTCACCTGGATGTTTGTCTCTCTCCCTCCCCTCCTTCCTCTCTCTGGAAAATCAATAAACATATCCTTGGGTGAAGGGTTTTTTTTAAAAAAAAAAAGCCTTGATAAATAAGAAGAATCCTGAAGATAATTATTAAAATACACCTCAAAAATGCCATAGGGAGACCAAATGAAAAATTTACAGATTTTTTCTCTGCATAAGTAAATACTTAGTGGTCACAGAACCTGCCCTCCACCAGAAAGGAACCTGGCATGGATGGGCACTTGTGACATCACTTACTGCCTCCTGCTGGGTTCCTTGTGGTCCCCAGAGATTCTCATCTCTCCTCAACCTTCACATTCAGGGTATTCACAGAGGAACAACAACCCCTCTTCTTTCCAATTCCATTCTCTGTTGTACCTGCATTTCAAATGACACCTCCATCCATCAGGCACCCCATCCCCAGCAAATACAAGTACCAGATTGCAAATCATTATGAATATGTGAAGAGCAGGCCAATAAAAAGAAAAGCACTATCTATAGGAGGAAACCCATAGAGATGGTGCAAGGAAAGGAAGAGCTCCCTAGCTCTGTTAATCCATGAGTTAAGTCCCTGAACTCCAGAAATCAGGGAAAGTTTTATTTCTTTTCAGCCTAGAAATGACAAGCTGGGGGAAGGGGGCAGAGGGCAGAGTTGGTGGTGTTCATATGCAGAGCTGTTTGACCCTCTAGAGTGGAATTTCCACATCTGCTCATTAAACGTATTTTTACTCTCACTTTTTTTCCCTAAGATCATCAGTTTGAGGTGGGGGATGCAGAAATATGATTGAATTGAAATTTACAGAAGTGGTAGGTAGTAGACTGTTTGCAGAGTTGGCCCCATTCTTTGTTTCCACTCTTTGGCAATGTGACTGTGAAGCTCCTCCCATCCAGAGGAGGAGTTATTTCTCCATCTTTGAGACTGGATGGACTTAGAATTTTTTTTCATTTAGCCAATAAATATTGTGGAAGTGACAGTGTGCTTTACCATTCCTTGTCATTACGGCGTTTCTCACTGAGAATGCTGTCTCAGCCATGTGAACAATGCAGGTGGAAATTGCAGAGCAGGAGGCGACATTCACACACAACTCACTTATCGCAGCCAAGGCCTCTCTACACCAGCCACAATACCTGATCCCCTAATACATTACACAGCCAAGCCAAGGTCAGCAGACACACCCCAGCTGACCCACAGATGACTACAGACTCATGAGGAGATAAACAGGATCAGAACACCACCCCACTATACAAATCCACTAGAAAATAAAGGAATTATATTAAACTGTTTCCTCTTGGGATGGCTTGTTTTATGGGAATACAAACTGATATTATACTCAAAGCAAACAGATGTGACGGCAGTTATAATAATCTGTTACTTAATTTGTGGTATACGTACTGATGGAGGATGGCATTCACAATTCTGCTCTTATTCAGATGTATTTCAGATAACTACAGAAAAGTGAGTTCACTGAGGAAGGGTTCAGGCAGTCAGGACAGGGTGGAATGACGAGCATGTTTGTGCAGGAAAATTGGTGACCCCTTTTCACATGACTGGGCAGGATTTTAACTCCTGTGTGATTCATCCTTTGATCGTAAAGAGTGAAGACATCCTGGGGATAAACGAGTTACATGTTGTATGATATTCATACCAGTCACTCACTGTCACTTTGGAAACATTTGGAAAAGGGGAGACATTTCATTTATAGCACCAGAAGGAGTCCCATTGGTAGGGAGAACATTGAAAGATTTCAAGTGGAAACAGGAAAATAATTAAGAAAAAAACACAAAACATTCAGCGTAGTTCTTCACCCCTCAAACGGAGACATCATATTCCACACTTCAATGACTATATGTGCAGCATGAAAAATATTTTGTATAATAATAAAATGTCTGGCTATTTTTGTTTCATTGTATGTAAGGTCATCTTTTATATATTAGATCAAAGTATATACTCAAATGTATATTTCATAGTAGACCTTTCTTGGACATACGAATTTGATAGTCAGTTTTTTCCAGGGGCTATGGTAGGCATGTGGACACACAGCTTAATACCAGAATGAGGTGTATAAAACCAGGAGACCAGCTATAAAACATACCAGCATGTTCAAGTCTACATTACCAAGAAGTGTGGTAAAGGTAGTGCTATAGAAAATAGTAATAACCATGGAAGTGAAAACTGTCGTCTGAGATGGACCTTTACAACAAAATTATGTAAATGACCTCAGTATCCAAGTGTACTTTAGTACGTACAAGTAGTATAATTCATGACTACTCTTTCAGTAAAATAATAGAAATATTGCTTGGAATGATATCTGTCATAAGAGAATAAATTATGCTAATATAATTAATGGTAACCCATGATACACATGAGTATTTGTAATTACATATGGTCCTAAGATTGTATTGACTTGTGTTGGAACTTCTTGCTCAAAAGCTTTGAACATTCATGGGCACTTCTCCAGCCTTCTACAATTGGCCCTTGAGAAGCCTCCCTGCAAGGAATCTTTCCAGAGCCTTCTTTATGTCCTTGTTCCTGAGACTGTAGATGAAGGGGTTCAGCATGGGTGTGACCACAGTGTACATCACTGAGGCTGTTGTACTTGACTGTGAGTGGCGGATACCAGCAGAGCCAAGATACACACCTAGGCTTGTACCATAAAATAAGGAGACAACTGAGAGGTGAGAGGCACAGGTGGAAAATGCTTTAAACTTCCCCTGAGCTGAGGGGATCGCTTGTGTGAATGAAATTATCTTAGAGTAAGAATAAAGGATCCCAGTGAGGGGACCACCAGCCAGCAGCCCTGCTGAAAAGTACATCACCATGTCATTAGGAAAAGTGTCAGAACAGGCAAGTTGGACCACCTGTTTGAGTTCACAGAAAAAGTGGGGGATTTCCAAGTCTGAGCAGAAGGACAGATCCAACACCATTAAGCATTGTAACAAGGAATACAGGGCACTCATGATCCAGGACACCAGAACCAGCAGCCCACAGTGCCAGGGGTTCATGATGACTCTGTAGTACAGTGGGTGACAGACGTCCACATATCTGTCATAGGCCATCACAGTAACGATGAAGATATCCAACACCCCAAAGAGCATAAAAAAATACATCTGGGTGATGCAGCCTGCATAGGTGATGGCTTTGCTGTGTGTCTGGATGTTCACCAGCATCTTCAGGACAGTGGTGGAAGTGAAACAAATGTCTACCAGGGACAGGTTGGAGAGGAAGAAGTACATGGGCGTGTGGAGGTGGGAGTCTGAGCTGACAGCCAGGATGATGAGCAGATTTCCCAACACAGTGATCAGGTACATGCAGAGGAAGAGCCCAAATAGAAGGCTGTCTAGTCCAGGTGTCTCTGAAAATCCCAGGAGAAGAAATTCTGAAACTTGTGTGACATTGCCTGGTTCCATGTGGCACAGGTAACTACCAAAAAATAGAAGCAAATGAATAACTAGTGTTCACATTGACAAACATTAGTAACTGAAATAAATGCTACATTTATATTTTAAAATTCAAAAAAATTTTCCATATTTGATGTAGGATCTGGTTCTTGTTAAGGCAAGTCCTTTGCGATTGCTCAGTAGAATTTCATTTTCTACCATTTACTGATTCTTCAAACTCAATGCATATTGCTCTTTTATTTAGGAGGTAGTTTGTGCATTTGAGAATATACTCATATATTGACTTCAGAGCATGTTCCAGGCACTGTTCAGAGTATAGGCTGATGAAAAACAGGAATCTCTAGAGACAAATCACGGACAAAGAATATGAACAAATAAAAATTATAATACAACATAACCAATGGAGCACATGTTATATAGAAAGGTGAATCACCTTAAATGCAGAAAGTTGATAGAGGTTATTCTTTTTGTCAAGACTTCCAACAAGCAACACTTTAACAGGCACCACAAAGAAGACTAAGCAGGAGGCTAAGGGGGAGAAACTGTTTTCCAGGCAGCAGGAACAGACAGTGCAAAAGTCCTAAGGAAGATGGTAGTTTTGGAAAATGAAGGCTTACACTGAGCCAGTGCATCTGGGACAGGAGAGATGGTGTTAGATGATATTAAGAAATATGGGAGCCTACATGCTGCTGTTGAAAATTCAAGTCACAGAGATTCCCTTTTGTATACTATTAAAATCTTGCACTTTATTAATCTGAATGGAAAAGCATCCTTTGAACTGAAAAGAATTTCCTCCTCGCTGCCTTCTCTTGATGGAGTGGTGCACCAAGGTGATATGTCACCTTGGAATACATGGGTCCAGGTACTCCTGCTCTGAGCACTGCTCTTGGTTTACGAGGCATGTGCACCCACATACCATGTCTCCTCATGTGTGTGGTCTCCATGTTTGTCTCACTCACTATTTAGGCTGTGACTAGATACCACTCATCAGTCCAGCTCAAGTATCTTTTCCAAAAAGAATTTAGGCATACTACCTCAATACTTAATGGTAAGGGTGAATGCACAAATAAGCTTGGGGTCCCATACTGGAATGTCCATTTTATGCCCTGTATTTAAAAAAAACATAAATGTACAGAGACAGAGGAGAATAAAATGGACATAAGGTAGAAAAATATCTATTGATAATAAGCTCAGGTGATCTCTGAGAGATGGTGAGGAAGAAATGCATTTGGATTCTGGCAGCTTTCAAACCCTAACTTACTCTTGAAGTCAAGCAAAAATAATAAAGTAGAAAAGATATATTTGTCCAAAACACAATGGTAGTTATCTACATATGGTGTGGAAACACCTTGCTGATTGACTATCTAGTGAAAAGTGACCAAAAAAACAAACTATATTTTAGAAAAGGGATTCTTTTTTAACATCAAGCAGTAGAAGGCTGGCTTTTCCTGTGCCTATTCTATAGTTATTTGACCAGTGGGTTTTTATAGGGTTAAAATGCAGGTGTGACAAACCCCTCCCTCACTTTTCTCATGTTTCCCTTTGTTTTTCTTGGACTTTGGATTTGGAGCTCAATTTTGGCAAATCAGTAGGCACTGTCTATTTCTCGTTCTGGTCTTCATCCAACATGCAAGGGCCTCCACAGAATGTGACCAATAAAGCCTGCACACGCCATGACAATCCATCGTTCTACACTGAGTAACTTTCTTCATGTGACTTAAGCCCAACCACGTTATCATGCAAATATTTATTTTACCGTACTCTGCCTTCACCTACACAATGGGGTGGGGGAGAGTGGTGGGAGGGAAATGGAGACAACTATACTGGAACAACAATAAAAATTAGAGTGGAGACTTGTGTCTGTTGTCTAAATTGTAGGTAGAAAATAGAGAAGGGGAGCATAAGAATAGTATAGGAAATGCAGAAGGAAATGTAGGCTGGAGGAGGGGAATGAAGGGGAGAAAATGCAATAACTGCAATAGCATAATCAATAAAATATATTAAAAAATAGTGTGGAGATAAAAATAAAAAATAAATAAAAACAAAAATAAAAAGTGAAAACTGAAAAAAAAATCTGCTAAATTAAAAACAAAACAAAACAATGCCAGATCTGAACAAGCAGGGCTTCACCTGCTTTGCTCACCTCTGTATTTTTGCAGATGTGTGTAGACCTGTGCACTTACCCAGGAATCTGTTGAAGTGAAAGTGAAGTAATCAAATTAATGGCAGGGAGAATAAAACTTGGTGTAGTATATAACTACATTTAACACATGATAATGTTGTATTTCTTTGTATTCGGAAAGGTTGGATTGTTGAATAAAAGCTGGAGAAAGAAACATCCACCTGGAAGGAAATGAAGTTGATCCCCTACCTCTGTTGTGTTACATAAAATCTGGGGGATTGACGACTCACTGGAAGAGTAACCAGTCCTTTTGGGTGAACAGAATGAAAACTACATACTAATATTGATGAGTGGGCCAATCCATCCGAATCAAGTGAGAGACTCAGGAATAAAAAGACAGACATATTTAACAAATAAAATGGAAAACATTTTTATGGCCAAAACATCCCCTAAGTCAATTGAGAAATAATAAATTTTATTTATTTTTATTTTTACTGTCTTATTTTTTGTTCAATTTATTGGGGTGACATTGGTTAATAAAATTATGTAGGTTTCAGCTGCAAAACTATCTAATACATCACCTGTATGTTGTATTCTGTATTCAGTGCCTCAAGTCAGGTCTCCTTCTGCCAACATTTATCCCCCTTTTACCCTCTTCTACATCCAACCACCATAAATTTTGAAAGTCATCCAAAAGTCTGACATGAAAAAATAGTAACCCTATAGTAATATTAAAAAACATCAAATATGAATCCCTGAATCAAACTCAGAAAAAGTTCAACAAACAACAAAAAATTTCTTTCACTCCTGTCAGCCTGGAGAAAAGCTTAGACAAATTTCACATTGACTGGGATGCAGACTTTCAAACGGGGAGCAAAGGGGTGCTCTGTTTTTTCCTGGCAGAACTGTCGAGTGTTACAGCATTGGGAAAACAGACTGCAGGCAGCTGCACACACTAGCAGAACCTGTGTTTCTAACACAGGGCTCCTCAGTCTCTGCAGGACGGACATTCTGGGCCAGGTCTTTGTCTGAGGTGTGGTCTCTCCTGGCCATGGCAGGAGGTTTAGAGCAACCTGGACTTTACTGACACCTCCCATGTGACAGCCAAAAATGTCTCCAGAGATTGCTCTGTGTCCCCTAGGGGAACAGTATATTGCCTCTGGTGGAGAACCAGAGTTTTAACGTAACAATCTCAAAATATTTTCATATACTGTTATAATAGCAATGTATTGAGAAAGTATACCTTAGATTTCAAGTGTGACTAGCACAGCCACACCTCAGAATATTATGTAGATGTGGAAATAATGAATCAGCATCTTATACCCTCTTTGACTGAAGGGAACACTGTAGGTATTGTTGAATAGGAAGGAAGAGTGGACACAGAAAAAAACTGCAGAACACATGAAGAGCATTTCTGATGGGCCAGGATGCTGTTTATGCATCTGGACAAAAGCACATGAGTGTGTATGTGAGCATAACATAGGAAGACAAGATTTTAAAAAAGATACTAAGCCCTTATAGAATAAAGATAGCAGCAAGAATGTAATTAGGTTAAGTATACTGATTAAAAAACTATTGTATGAAAAATAATTACGTGAGAATCAAATTAATTTATATTAAGAGAGAAAATAATAACTTAAAAATATCAACATGGGCTACTGATGCCAGAGTAAATTCCCAAGACTTGGAAATAAGAGAATGTTATAGAAGGGCTTTGAAAATCAGGGAGAAAGCAGTATCTAAGTAAAATTTCTTCTTATATAGAGATATATGGATTCAAATTTGCTTATGGAAGGTACAGGTAATCTTAAGTTAAATCTTTATAAATAGTACCTTCCACTTTAACAGGAACCTAACCAACAAAATGAACAAGCAAACAAAATATAACCAAAAGACATTGAAATTCAGAACAGGCTGACAGTGGCCAGAGGGGGGAGGGGAGGGAATTAAAGGTGAAAAGGGTGAAGGGTTTGCAGGAAGAATTATTAAGGACACATGGACAATAACAAGGGGGGTTGCAAACAGGAGAGTGAGATGGGAAGGGCTGGGATCATGGGGAGTGCTGTGTAGAAAAGGCAGGAAACTGTACTTTAACAACAATAAAAAATTTGTCAAAAAAAAAACTGCCCTGAACAATCCTGTTCATTTTTTGCTATACCCATGCACTCTTTTCTTTCATATTTGAAATTAACAGAAGAATTGCTTAGTCATATGGCACATTTATGATCATATTGAACTAGTTCCAATATTTTTGAAATAATCACAAATTTCTCTATGACCTGGAGTCATAAAAGAAAATGACTTAGTCTCTTAAATGCCTTTTAATTGGATACCTCCCTTCAACATACATTGATATTGTGTGTTATGCCTTTGCTGAATTCACCAATGTACACTGAAACTACTGTGTGAAAATACAAATAAATAAATAGAAATAAGAAAAAAAAAAGAGTGCCTTCCAGAGGATGGTAGAAGATGACGCCCATTTTCGAAATGGAGCTGACCACAGGAGCCAAAGGAGCAATACAGAATGAAGGAAACGTGGACAAGTGGCAGTATGTGGGTAGGTGACTTGTCAGTGCTAAGGACACCGAAGAATACTCACTTTCATTTTTTGTTTATAGCAAGGATTCACAAGTGAAGAACATAAAAGTAACAGCTGTATTTTCTTTTCAGTAAAAAAGTAAAATACAAAAAAGCAATGGAGAGAAAACAGTGTGACTGAGTGATAGACTTGAGATCATGCAGTTAATAAATACTCACAATTCTCCACATTTATGTACATAAAAGGATTCAAAGACAACAACAAAGTTGGTGGGGAAAAACCCCTCCAATTCCTTGTTTTAATAATGTAATAAAAAACAGGAATCAAATCATACTGACTGCACTCTACAAATGTCTGGAATTTGCAGAAAATTTCCAATAGAGGAAACAAATGAATAACTAACCCACAAGTGTATTGGGTCATAGGTCATGAAGTAATGGCAAAGTCAAGCTATTTAGCGCACCTCTTCTTACTTATCAAACACATTATTTTTCATGATAATTGAATACCCAGAGTGAAAGAAGATACTGTGGAATGTACCACTCATGACCACTTTTGCAAGGTAATACTTGCAAGATGTATATTGAATATGGATCTGCCTCATCAATATGGAAACAGTGTTCAGTATGCCCCATGATAAAAATAAAGAACTGTCCTCACTTTACTGCACAGCTCCCCACAGCTAGTACTCTATTTCTCTCCTCCCTTTAGTTGCAAAACTCATCGTACCTGTTCTACTTTCACTTGAAATACTTTATGCCTCCCATTGCCACCTAATTGGGTGTCTATCAGTGAGTAGTGAGCAATGACACATGTGCTGCTGACTTCAATGTTTACTTTTCTTTTTAGCATCACAAACAAATCATGAACTAGTTAATCAGGGAAGCAAACAACCATAGGCTTATGGCTTTCAAGAGACCTCAGGTGAATGTGCTTGGCTTTGGCTCTCTCTGACCCTTTCCTGGAGCACCTACTGCGCACCGGTGTCACCTGCTCTGGGTTTCTGAAAAGACGACCTCTCAGTAAATAAGTCTAGCCTCCTGGATGGATGACAATGGAGGCTGAAGCTGTCTGCTCTGATAAGACAGCAGGAAGGAGGCAAGGCATTGGTGTCTAGACAAACCTAGGGTTCCAAAAGCAACAACCAGGTTCCATCCAGCCCAAGGTCACGCATGCTGAGAGGCAGGAGATGAGGAGCTATATACAGCTCCCTACGTCTGCTCATTATGTGCATTTCCATCTTGTTCTTCCAACCTCTAATTGCAGGGTTTCCCTGTGGGTCTGGACAGAAGGGACTGTTTTCCTGGAGATTCTGTGTTCCCAAAAGACCAGCTTGGAAGTCCAACGAATCCTGTTTTTACTAGTTCCTCTCCACAGACCTGTGGCTTCAAGAAGACTGACCATCTGACACTTTATCCAAACCCTGATTTAAAAGATTTCCAAATTTAAGATTAAGGATCCAGTCTGGATTAGAAAACTCAAATCCCTAAATATTGACTTGTGGTAGGGACACAGCCCCTCATGTCCACAGAAAATTGCTATTTTCTTTTCAACAAGGGGGAGAACAGAGTTCCATGAATTAAACCTTGAGTGTTATACACTAGGCTTCATGACATGTTGAACAAAAAGTTTTAGAATTTCAACCTCATATCACTAGAGTTGTCATTTAGTCCCTCACTATGAAATATTTGTTACTTATAAGAAATAGTTGAGAACCAAGATGGCGGCGTAGGCAGACACACTGTGCCTCCTCGCACAACCAGAACTGACAGAAAATCTAAGGGCAAGGAAGTCCGACACCAAGTAGATAAAAAAGAAACATACATCCAGATTGGAAGGAGGGGCAGAGACAGGCACTGGGCAGAGAGCAAACCCTGTGGCCCCACATTCGTGTAGATAAACCGAGAGGGCCGGACTCAGAGTGGCGGATAACGGGGCAGGCAGAGTGGCGGGTAGCACCCTGTGGCCCCACACTCGTGCACAGATAAACTGGGAGGAACGGCTGGGAGCGAAGCAGATCTCATAACCCAGGGCTCAGGCGCGGGGAAATAAATCATCATACCTCTGATTGAAACAGCCCATGGGTGCTGGGGCGGCAGCTGGTGAGACTCCCAGCCTCACAGGAGAGGTCGTTGGAGAGACCAACAGGGGCCGAGAGTGTGCAAAAGCCCACTCACTCGGGAACCAGCACCAGAGGGGCCCAATTTGATTGTGGGTAGCCGAGTGAAAGACTGAAATCTGGTGGAGAGTGGAGTGGGCGCCATTGCTCCCTCTGGGCCCCTCAACCACGTACAGCATCACAGGGAAGCAACTAGCATAACCCCGCCCCCAGTGAACACCTAAGGCTCTGCCCCTTTAAGTAACAGATGCGCCAAGACCAAAAAAATGACCCAAATGACAGAACACTTCAAAGCTCCAGAAAAAATACAACTAAGAGAGGAAGAGACAGCCAACCTATCGGATGCACAGTTCAAAACACTGGTTATTAAGATGCTCACAGAACTGGTTGAATTTGTTTGAAAACTAGATGAAAAAATGAAGCCTATGCTAAGAGAAACAAAGGAAAATGTACAGGGAACCAATAGTGATGCGAAGGAAACTGGGACTCAAATCAATGGTGTGGACCAGGAAGAAAGAAACATCCAACCAGAAAAGAATGAAGAAACAAGAATTAAAAAAAATGAGGAGAGGCTTAGGAACCTCCAGGACATCTTGAAACGTTCCAACATCTGAATTATAGGGGTGCCAGAAGGAGAAGAGGAAGAACAAAAAATTGAAAACTTATTTGAACAAATAATGAAGGAGAACTTTCCCAGTCTGGCAAAGGAAATAGACTTCCAAGAAGTCCAGGAAGCTCAGAGAGTCCCAAAGAAGCTGGACCCAAGGAGGAACACACCAAGGCACATTGTAATGACATTACCCAAGATTAAACACAAGGAGAGAATCTTAGAAGCAGCAAGAGAAAAGGACACAGTTACCTACAAAGGGGTTCCCATAAGACTGTCAGCTGATTTCTCCAAAGAGACCTTACAGGCAAGAAGGGACTGGCAAGAAGTATTCCAAGTCATGAAAGACAAGGGCCTACATCCAAGATTACTGTATCCAGCAAAGCTATCATTTAGAATGAAAGGGCAGATAAAGTGTTTCTCAGATAAGGTCAAGTTCAAGAAGTTCATCATCACCAACACCTTATTATATGAAATGTTGAAGGAATTTATCTAAGGAAAAGAAGATAAAAAATATGAACAGTAAAAATGACAGCAAACTCACAGTTATTAACAAACACACCTAAAACCAAAACAAAAGAAAACTAAGCAAACAACTAGAACAGAAACAGAACCACAGAAATGGAGATCACATGGAGGGTTATCAATAGGGGATTGGGAGGGGGAAAGACGGGGGAAAGGTACAGAGAATAAACAGCATAAATGATAGTGGAAAGTAGACAGGGGGAGGGTAAGAATAGTGTAGGAAATGTAGAAGCCAAAGAACTTATAAGTATGACCCATGGACTTGAACTATAGGGGGGGAATGTGGGAGGGAGGGGGTGGGCAGTATGGAGTGGAGTGAAGGTGCATAAATGGGACAACTGTAATAGCATAATCAATATATATATATATATATAAAAGAAATAATTACTTTTTTTTTGCACTGCATTCTAATCTTGGAATACAAAATTAAATACGTTCTTCCCTGCAGCCTCCAGAAGAAAACGAACCTGCAAATGTCTTGGGTTATGCCCATGAGACCTCAGGAATTGTAAGAGATTGAGTATGTTTATTTATAAATCAGTGGTGTGGTAATTTTATGTTAGACTTAATAATTGAAAACAGGTATTTAGCAAAAGGAATTTCTTCAGGTCATTGATTTAAAATGTCTTATTTCATTCATTTAGCCTCCCCTGGGTAAAGGCATTTTGCATTGTATTCTCCCCTTAAGTGGAAGACACGTATAATCATTCGGTAGATATGCAGTATCTCTGGCTGGTAGAGAATTTCTTCTTGCCTAAGCGTTGATGTACTTCAAATTATATGCTTCTGAAATATTAATATAAGAAAAAGATTCGTTTAAATTTATGCATAGCATTTACTTTAAATCTTTGTGTCTAAATTTCTCCATCTTTAAATTTTATAGTAAAATTTTATTATGTTAAATTTTATATTCATTCTTTTCTTTTTTATTCTTTTCAACTTTCTCTTAAGTGTCCTTTCAAATATAAGGTTATATATGGGTATATGTTTGACTATATATATGTGTGTTTATTTGAAATAAAAATGTACACAAATAAATTTAAACTCATACATACAACTTTACCTGGAACAGTTTTTTGGAGGCAAGAAAATATCCACATCTCATTTATTTCTTGAAACATTCATCTCAAGTTTTGTTTGCTATCCTACTTTCCTTCACAAATAAGGAAATTGGGGCTCAGGTTTAATAATTACATTGAGAAGCCATTAGTGGTTCTTGGGCCTCTTCTTGGCAATATGCCTGAGTACCACTTGACTACTCACATCCCTCAGTTTTTGGATCGGCATCTATTCTTTCCATTGTTTGAGTTTCTTTCCATAAAGGAGATATATAATGAAAAGGAATTATTACAAGGAAAATTGGATCTTCTTAGTGATACCAACATGGTAGACTTTGCTATGGATGTATACAAAAACCTTTATTCTGATGATATTCCTCATGCTTTGAGAGAAAAAAGAACCACAGTTGTTGCACAGCTAAAACAGCTTCAGGCAGAAACAGAACCAACTGTGAAGATGCTTGAAGATCCAGAAACTACAAGGCAAAATGCATTCAGGCAAGGTTGGTAGGATGCTGTTTGACTGCCTGTCAGACAAGCATGGCTTTAGGCAAGAATATTTAGACACACTCTACAGGTATGCAAAATTCCAATATGAATGTAGAAATTATTCTGGAGCAGCAGAATACCTTTACTTCTTTAGAGCATTGGTTCCAGCAATGGATAGAAATGCTTTGAGTTCACTCTGGGGGAAACTGGCCTCTGAAATCTTAATGCAGAATTGGGATGCAGCCACGGAAGACCTTACCTGGTTAAAAGAGACCATCGATAATAATTATGTGAGTTCTCCACCCCAGTCTCTTCAGCAGGGAACATGGCTCATTCACTGGTCTCTGTTTGTTTACTTCAGCCAACCCAAAGGGCATGATAATATTATTGATCTCTTCCTGTACCAGCCACAGTATCGTTTTTAAAATATTTTTATTGTTATTCAATTACAGTTTTATGCCTTTTCTCCCCATCCCTCCACGCCACCCCAGCTGAACCTCCCTCCCTCTCCCACCTCCACCCTCCCCCTTGATTTTGTCCATGTGTCCTTGTAATCCCCTCTTTCCACTGTCCCCTCCCCACTCCCCACTGGCTATTGTTAGATTGTTCTTAACTTCAATGTCTCTGGTTATATATTTTTTTGCCAACTACAGTATCTTAATGCAATTCAGACAATGTGTCCACATATTCTTCGCTATTTAACTACAGCAGTCATAAAAACAAAGATGTTCGAAAACGCCAGCAGGTGCTAGAAGATCTAGTTAAAGTTATTCAACAGGAGTCTTACACATAGAAAGACCCAATTCCAGAGTTTGTTGAATGTTTATATGTTAACTTTGACTTTGATGGAGCTCAGAAGAAGTTGAGGGAATGTAAATGTGTGCTTGTGAATGACTTCTTCTTGGTGGCTTATATTGAGGATTTTATTGAAAATGCTCATCTCTTCATATTTGAGACTTCTTGTTGCATCCAGCAGTTTATCAGCATTAACATGACTGCAGAAAAAACTGAAAGGTGGATTGTAAATTTGATTAGAAATGCAAGACTGGAAGCCAAAATTGATTCTAAATTAGGTCATGTGATTAAGGGTAACAATGCAGTCTCACCCTATCAGCAAGAGATTGAAAAGAAAAGACCAAAAGCCTTTCATTTAGAAGGCAGATGTTGTCCATGAATATTGAGAAGTAACTTAATCAATATAGTGGGTCAGAGACTCCTAATTGGGGAACTCAAGACTCTGTCTCCTACTGAAGAACTATAAAGACAAGACCAAAAAAACAAAAAAAAAATGTAAAGGAAAAATGAAATACTAAAACCATTACATAAATGCTGACATACATATTAGAAACAACATATTGAGTATAAATTTTGGTGAATTTGAATGAAATTGGCTGTTTCATTAAATAAAAGTTTATTGTCCACTTTCTTGACTTATACACAACTGGAAACGTCAGGTATGGACTATAATTTTTATGACTTTTATTCAGCACATTGTATATTTGAATCATGTCCACACTGTATTATACAATTATACTTCAATAAATTACTTAGAAGGCAAAAAGCATAGCAGTGAATGGATTGGAAGAGGATCTAGAGCTCAGGTAGCTGATTCACACTGAGAAATAGTAGAAGGTATCTCTTCAACCTGGGAAAAAATCAAAGTGCTATCTAAAAAAGACAATAAATGAACTAAATGAAGCAGAAACAAATTGATAGATATAGAGAACAAACTGATGGTTAGTAGAGAGGGAAGGTATGGGATAGAAGAATAACAGGAAGGGGATTAGGAAGTATAAACTTCCAGTTATAACATAAGTCATGGGGATGTAAAGTACAGCATATACTCTATTAGGAAATAGAGTATATAATATTGTAATAACTATGTATGGTGACATGTATTTACTAGACTGTTGTAGCCATCACTTGGTAAGGTATATCAATATTGAATCACTATGTTATATACCCAAAATTAATATAATGTTGTATGTAAACTGTATCTGGAACTAAATT
The DNA here is from genome assembly GCF_022682495.2 of Desmodus rotundus. Lineage (NCBI taxonomy): Eukaryota > Metazoa > Chordata > Mammalia > Chiroptera > Phyllostomidae > Desmodus > Desmodus rotundus. Next base: position 43,884,847 of record NC_071395.1, on the reverse strand, counting down.
TATAAAAAAAAAATTATTGTTATTCAATTACAGTTGTCTGCCTTTTCTCTCCATCCATCCACCCCATCCCAGCCAAACCCACACCTCTCCCCCACCGCCACAATCCCCCTTGATTTTGTCCCTGTATCCTTTATAGTAGTTTCTGTAATCCCCTCCCCCCACCATCCCTCCCCAAGCCCCTCTGGGAATTGTTAGATTGTTCTTAACTTCAATGTCTCTGGTTACATTTCGTTTGCTTTTTTCTTGTGTTGATTAATGTTCCAGTTAAAGGTGAGATCATATGGTATTTGTCCCTCACTGCCTCGCTTATTTCACTTAGCATAATGCTCTCCAGTTCCATCCATGCTGTTGCAAAGGGTATAATCTCCTTCATTCTCTCTGCTGCATAGAATTCCATTGTGTAAATCTATCATTGTTTTTGGATCCACTCATTTGCTGATGGGCCCTTAGGTTGCTTCCAGTACTTGGCAATTGTAAATTGTGCTGCTATGAACATTGGGGTACATAGGTTCTTTTGGATTGGTGTTTCAGGGTTGTTAGGGTATAATCTCAGCAGCGTAATTGCTGGGTCAAAGGGAAGTTCATTTTTAGTTTTCTGACGAAATTCCATACTGTTTTCCAGTGGCCTCACCAATCTGCATTCCCACCAACAGTGCACTAGGGTTCCCTTTTCTCCGCATCCTCTCCAACATTCGTTTGTGGATTTGTTTATGTTGGCCACTCTGACTGGTGTGAGATGGTACCTCACTGTGGTTTTAATTTGTATCTCTCTGATGGCTAGTGATGCTGAGCATCTTTTCGTATGTCTCTGGGCCCTCTGTATGTCTTCCTTGGAGAAGTGTCTGTTCAAGTCCTTTGCCCATTTTTTAATTGGGTTGTTTGTCTTTCTGGAGTGGAATCATGTCAGTTCTTTATATATTTTGGAGGTCAGTGTCTTGTCTGAGGTATCCTTGGCAAATATGTTTTCCCATACTGTTGGTTCTCTTTGTAATTTGGTGTTGTTTTCTTTAGCCATGCAGAAACTTTTTATTTTGATGAGGTCCCATTTGTTTATTTTTTCCTTTATGTCCCTTGCTTTAGGGGACATGTGTGTGAGGATGTTGCTGCATAGAATGTCTGAGATCTTCCTGCCAATGTTTTCCTCAAGGACTTTTATGGTGTTACGACTTATATTTAAGTTTTTTATCCATCTTGAGTTTATTTTCGTGTATGGCGTAAGTTGGTGATCGAGTTTCATTTCTTTGCATGTAGCTGTCCAGATCTCCCAACACCATTTGTTAAAGAGGCTATTTTTGCTCCATTTTATGCTTCTGCCTCCTTTGTCAAAAATTAATTGACTGTAAAGACTTGGGTTTATTTCTGGGCTCTGTGTTCTGTTCCATTGGTCTATGTGCCTGTTTTTATGCCAGTACCAGGCTGTTTTGATTACAGTGGCCTTGTAATACAGTTTGATATCAGGTACTGTGATCACTCCTGCTTTGTTCTTCTTTCTCAAAATTGCTGCAGCTATTCATGGTCATTTATGGTTCCATATGAATTTCTGCAATGTTTGTTCTATATCTGTGAAATATGTCATGGGTACTTTAATAGGGATCACATTGAATCTATAAATTGCTTTGGGTAGTATGGCCATTTTGATGATGTTAATTCTTCCAATCATGAGCATGGTACATTTTTCCATTTCTTTGTGCCTCCCTTAATTTCTTTCTTCAGTGTTGTGTAGTTTTCTGAGAACAGGTCTTTTACCTCTGTCAGGTTTATTCCTCGGTACTTTATTTTTCATGTTGCTATATCAAATGGGATTTTTTCCCAGATTTGTGTTTTTGCTGATTCATTGTTTTTATGCAGGAATGCCTTTGATTTCTGAGTATTGACTTTGTATCTGTCTGTTTTGCCAAATTCATTTATTAAGTCAAGTACTTTTTTGGTGGAGTCTATAGGATTTTCCATGTACACTATCATGTCATCTGCAAGCAGTGACAGTTTCATTTCCTCCTTTCCAACTTGGATGCTTTTTATATCTTTTTCTTGTCTGATTGCTGTGACTCGGACTTCCAATACTATGTTGAATAGGAGTGGTGAGAGAGGGCATCCTTGTCTTGTTCCTGATCTTAGTGGGAAAGCTCTAAGTTTTTGTCCATTGAGTATGATGTTGGCTGTGGGTCTCTCATATATGGCCTTTATTATGTTGAGGAATGCTCCCTCTATTCCCACTTTGCTGAGTGTTTTTATCAGAAATGGGAGCTGTATCTTATCAAATACTTTTTCCGCATCTATTGATATGATCATGTTGTTTTTGTCTTTGCTTTTGTTTATGGGATGTATTATGTTTATTGATTTGCAAATATTGTACCATCCTTGCATCCCTGGGATGAATCCCACTTGGTCATGGTGGATGATCTTTGTAATGTATTGCTGGATGCGGTTTGCCAATCTTTTGTTAAGGGTTTTAGCGTCTATGTTCATCAGTGATATTGGCCTGAAGTTTTCTTTCTTCGTTGTGTCTTTATCTAGTTTTGAGATTAGTATGATGCTGGCTTCAGAAAAACAGTTTGGGTGTCTTCCATCGGTTTGGATTTGTTCGAATAGTCTGTGAAGGATAAGGGTTAGGTCTTCCGTAAATGCTTTGTAGAATTCTCCTGTGAAACCAATTGGTCCAGGGCTTCTGTGTATTGGGAGTTTTTTGATGACTGCTTCAATTTTGTCTGCTGTTATTAGTCTGTTCAGGTTTTCTGTTTCTTCTTCATTCAGTTTTGGAAGATTGCATTTTTCTTGAAATGTGTCCATTTCACCTAGGTTTTCACATTTCTTGGCATATAGTTCTTCATAGTAATTTCTTACAATCCTTTGTATTTCTGTGGTATCAGTTGTAGTCTCTCCTCTTTCATTTCTAATTGTGTTTATTTGGATGCTCTCTCTTTTTTTCTTGATGAGCCTACTTAAAGGTTGTCTATTTTATTTATCTTTTCAAGGAACCAGCTCCTGGATTCATTGATCCTTACAATTGTGCTTTTAGTCTCTATGTCATTTAACTCTGCTCTGATCGTGGTTATTTCCTTCCTTCTGCTTGCTCTGGGCTGTCTTTGTTGTTGTTCCTCCAGTTCTTGTAGGCATAGGGTTAGGTTGTTTGTTTGAAATGTTTCTATCTTTTTAAGGTAGGCCTGTATTGCTATGAACTTCCCTCTCAGGACTGCCTTTGCTGTGTCCCATAGCTTTTGGGTTGTTTTGAGTTCATTTTCATTTGTTTCCAGAAAGTTTTTGATTTCTTCCCTAATCTCTTTCTTGACCCAATCATTGTTTAATAACATGCTATTCAGTCTCCATGATTTTGAGTGTTTTGGGTTTTTTCCTTAGGGGTTGGTTTCTAGTTTCAGACCCTTGTGGTCAGAGAATATGCTTGATATGATTTCAATTTTCTTGAATTTGTTGAGGCTTGCTTTGTGTCCTATCATGTGGTCTATCTTTGAAAATGTTCCATGGACACTTGAAAAGAATGTGTATTTTGCTTCTTTGGGATGAAAAGCTCTATATATCAGTTAAGTCCATTTCATCTAGGGTATTGTTCAATACCACAATATCTTTGTTGATATGTTGTTTGGAAGATCTGTCTATTTTTGACAATGTGGTGTTAAAGTCCCCTAGTATAATTGTGTTGCTGTCAATATCTTTCTTGAAGTCCTCCAAGATTTTCTTTATGTATTTGTGTGCTCCTAGGTTGGGTGCTATATATTTACAATGTTTATGCCTTCTTGGTGGATTCTTCCTTTGAGTATTATGAAATGACCTCCCGGGTCTCTCTTTATGGCTCTTCTTTTGAAGTCTATTTTGTCTGATATGAGTATTGCTACCCCTGCTTTTTTTTCCTGTCTGTATGCTTGGAAAATTTGTTTCCAGCCCTTCACTTTCAGTGTGTGTAGGTGTTCCGTCCTGAGGTGGGTCTGTTGTAGGCAGCCTATGTGGGTCATGCTTTCTTACCCATTCAGCTATTCTATGTCTTTTGATTGGAGCATTTAATCCATTTACATTTAAGGTTATTATCGATAGGTAGTTATTCATTGCCATTTCTTCCTACCTGTGTTCCTCTCTTTTTTAAAAATTTTTTGTTGTTATTCAATTACAGTTGTGTGCCTTTTCTCCCCACCCCTCCAGTCCACAACAGCCCAACTCCCCTCCCTTCCCCACCTCCACCCTCACCCTTGAATTTGTCCCTGTGTCCTTTATAGTAGTTCCTGTAATCCCCTCTCCTCACTATCCCCTCCCCACTCCCCCCTGTCCATTGTTAGATTGTTCTTTAGCATTGTCTGTGGAACTTCCTCCTTTCCTTTTCATTTGGGGATTGTTTCTTTGTCTTCCCACTGTTTGTGAGACTCTGCTTGTTAGCCTCTGCCTCTTAAATTGCTCTATTCTGACTCCCTGGGTTTATGCTGTGAACTTCTATGGTAGAATGGCAATGGGATTCAGTGGTGCTGTCTCACTGGTCTTGAGCTGACGTTTATGGGTGTAACACTATCTAACTCTGGTCTTTTCAGCAGTCCAGGTTTTCTTGTCTCACCTGTGGGAAAAAGAGGAAGAAGGGCAAAAAAAAAGAAAAGAAGAAGGGAAGGAGGGAAGGAGGGAAAAAGGGAATAGAAAAGGAAAGGAAGGAAGGAAGAAGGAATAAAGAAAGATTGGAGGCAAGATAAGAAGGAATTTTAACAAAAATTAAAACAAATGAATAAATAAAAGAAGGCAGGAAGAAGGAATAAAAAAGGTAAAGGATGGAAGGAAGAAGGAATAAAAAAAAGAAAGAAGGACCGAAAGGAAGAAGGAATTCAGGGAGAAAGGAGGAAAGAAAAAAAACAAAAGTCTTCTGCTTGTTTTAAATCGGACCAGTTCTGCTGGTCGTCTTGTCTGTGGAACGGGAGGGGGTGTTTGGAAGGATTGGTTTCACCTTTCGCCCTTCCTGAGCCACACTCTTTGCTGTTGTTCAGCCTTCAGTCCAGTTCCTCCGGGTCCTTCTGTTCCCCACTAGGCCTTTAGTTCACCAGCTGTGCTGTCCTTGATTTGCACCAGTTAGGGGCAACTCACATTCCACCTTCTTGCTCTTTGCTGTCTTAGATGCTAGGGGCTCTGGGTGCTGCTATGGGATAGTTCAGCCCCCTACTGGGTTGAGTCTTTCCGGGGAATGCAGTCTCCCCTAGCCCTGCAGATCCCCTCTGCTGGGGTTCTGCCTTCCTCCTAGAGAGCCAGTAGGCCCTGCAGGGTTCTCTGTGCAGGGCCTAGGTAGGAGTTTTTCAGAACTGGTGCTTTTGGGTGTGGTCGCCTGCAGGCAGCCAGGCTGTTGATCGGGTTGTGTGGTGGATTTCGCCTTTGGGCCTGGGTTGGCTGCCGATCCCCCTCTTTGGTTCTGTGCGCAGGGCAGCTAGCCCTGATCCAGTTGAGCACCCACCTGAGGTTTTAGGTGTGCGCGCCCACCCAGGCGCTTTTTGTCTGTGCGCCCAGGTAGCCGGGCCACATATCAGGGCACGCACCCACCCGGGGTTTCAGGTGTGGGCCCCAGGCCATTGATTGGGGTCCGCACCCACTGGGGCACTTTGGGTCGGGTGCCCAGGCAGCCGGGATGCTTATCAGGGTGTGCGCTCACCGGGAGTTTCAGTTGTGGGCCCCCAGCCCCCTAATCTGGGTGCAGGCCAGCCAGGCTTCAGGTGAGCGCTGGGGCTGCTTTTCCGAGTTGACAGTCCAGGGGCTGAGGGGGGAGGGGTGCCAGAAGCTTTAGCTGCTGCTGAGAGTTCTCTAACTAGCTGCTGAGTGCCTCTGTTTTCTTTTCCTTTTTGAGAAATTCTTCCTATTCAAGCCCCCCTGGTCCAAACAAGCACCTGGCTACTTACACACCCCAGCCCAGCTCTCTCCCAAGAATCCTGCAGCAGACCCTGCACCCGGGCCAGGGCTTCAGCCGCCCTGGTCCCGCGCTGGTCCCAGGGATCTTATTGTCCTTAAGCACTCTTCTTCCCGTCTGATCTTTGAATGTCCTTTATCTTTTGTCTCCAATCTTCATATATGCTAGAATACTGTTGGCTGTTCACTCTGCTTCTCAGATCAACTAGGTATTTCACTGGCGTTGAGAGGAAGTGGGCTCTGCTCCCAACTATCTTGTCATCATCTTCTCCATTCTGCCCATTGTAACCATTTTTAAATGCTAGTTTAGTGGCATTAAGTGCATTCACAATGTCCAACCATCACCACCTTACATTTTCATCACCCCAAACAGAAATCCTGTATCTATGAAGCAATTATCCCTCATTTTCTCTTACCTCATCCTCTGGAAACCTCTTTTCCTCTATGAATTTGCCTATTGCCTTCAAAGTATATGCACTTCATCATTTTGATCTATGACTTTCATATAATATGTTCATCACATGAAGATAAAAACTTGATCTAGGATGACCTTTCCACAGGGTGAGACTGATGCTTGACATCACTTGCCATAAGCCCTGCACTGACTCTCCACTAATTTTAGAATTAATCAACAATCATGTAGCCAAAATATATGACTCTCTGTTATCTGGAGGCTGCCCACAGAGCTAGACTCATGGTTCAGTTTTTATCCTCTGATCCTCATTACGCATCATGTACTACCAGCTATTTTTCTTCTCCTAACTACACTTTAAAACTTCATTATAATGACATTTATTTTTCTGTAGCACTTTCTGGTATGAGCTCATTTCCTACTGCACCTGGATATACCTCCACGTGTCCTTCAAGTTTCAATGCTATTGTAGGCTGGTCTGTGAAGCCTTGGTAAACCTGCAGGAGGAGTTGACTATTGGGGGACCCAGTCAACAAGAGTACAGTAACACCTGACAGTATTGCATTTATTCATTTACATAACTTTGCCAAAGTTTAGACTCTGAGCTTAAAAGAAGGAGCAAATCTTACTATTTTCTTACTCCACAGAATACATTTTAGTGCTTTCCATACAGTAATTGCTTAATAAATATTTGCAGAGGCTGCAAAATCAGACAGTTGAGTGAGGGAAAGAGATACGTCTTCCATGGTGGGAAATGAGGAGCAGTAAAACAAGGGGAGGGATGCCCCAGGACAGAGGCTAACACCAGAAAAGACAGTTGGGAGAAAGAAGATACTCTGGTAACCCAGATACTCCCTCCAGACTCGGGTATAGAACATTTGTTGTGGAGCTGCTGTTCTATAGCCCCAAGAGCAGGGAGATGGAAGCACTTGTGTGACCTCTGGAAGAGACAACTGTGTTTCTCATAATCTGCGATTGGTAGAGTACACCTGAGAGCACTGACTGGAAGCATTTAATGGTTTCTGTGTCTTGAGGAGCTCAATTCCCATGTGCTTCACTGAAGTCATTTTGTTTTGTCTTTCCGTTTCCTGAGAGATTTAATTGCCTGTAGCTAGGAGAGAAAAACAGAATGCAAACTTGTGCCAGATTTAGTCCTGGGAGACCTCTTGGTGTTCTTATCTCTTTGTCCTCTTTCTTCCCAGAAGCAGGTCACAGCTGTTTAGATATGAATTCTATAACTGTACCTATCAATAATTACTTTAAATGCTCTCAAAAAAAGACATAGGGTGGCTGAGTGAATGAGAAGACATGACCCAAGTGTACATCCATAGATGATTTTGTAAAGAAGATGTGCTACATATATACAATGGAATATTACTCGGTGATAGAAAGGAATGAAATTGTACGATATATGGCAACCTGATTGGACGTACAGAGCATTGTGCTAAAGGAAATAAGTGAGACATAGAAGTTCAAAAACTGTGTATTATCTATGTCTACACTCAAGAGCTTGTAGACACAGAGAAGTGATCAGTAGTTGCCATAGGTAAGATATGGGGACATAGGTGAAATGGATGGAGTGGGTCAAAGGATACAAACTTCCAATTACAAAATCAGTAAGTTCTGGGGATGTAATCTACAGTGACTACATCTAATAACACTTGCTGTGGATTTAAAATTTGTTGGTCAGGTAAATATTAAAGGATCATCATAAGAAAACATTTTTGTTACATTGTGTGGTGATGGAAGGTAACTAGACTTATTTGGTGAATCATTATGTTGTCCAGATGAAAGAAACTACTATAATGTAAAAGTCAATTATATGTTAAAAAAACCTCACACACACATTTATTATCATTCAGTTCTTAAGGTCAAAAGTCCAAAATATGCCTCATTTTATTAAACGTCAAGTTTTCTGGAGAACTGTATTTTCTTTAGGGGGCTGTAAAGGAAAACCTGTTTGCTTGCCTTTTCCTGATTCTGCAGGATGAAAACACTCCTTAAGCTCTCTGCCCCATCCGCATCTCCAAAGTCGGCAACGGAGGATCAATTCTTTCATGTACCACATGACTTCTGGCCTTCCGCTCTCATAGTTAAGGAAATATGATTACTTTGGGTCCATTCAGATAATCCAGGATACTCTCCTGCTTGAAGTTTAGCTGATTAGAAACCTTAATTTCATCTATAATATAATTCATGTAGCCTATATTCACAAATGTTGGGTGTCAGGAGGTGGACATCTTGGGGAGGCCATTGTTCTGCCTGCCACATTATGTGACAGGATTTTGCCCAAAGACATGTCAATGGAAGTGTGTTAGGTGGAACTTTTGGAAATCCTTTTAAAAATCTAAACAAGATTTTTAATTAAAAATATGAATATACAAACTGAAATAATATTAAGCAATGCAAGCATAACATTGATCAAACTGTGTCAGGCATGAAAATACACATTGCAACATTCTGTTTATATGAAGTTCAAAGGAGCAAGAAGTAATCTATGCTGTCAGAAATCTGGAGAGTGGGGAGAAGAAGTGACTGGAATTAGGCACAAAGGAAGCTACTGTGTGGCCGGACATGTTCTATTTTTTGCTCTGAATTATGATTACAAGGATTATATTAGGCTTGTGAAAGTTCACTGAAGATGTGATATGATAATTTTCCATGAGTATGTTGCACTTCAAAGACATAAAATAATCCATTCTCACAATCTACAACACTCCTCACTTAATTCAATCCAGAATTCCTGTGTGGCTAACAGACTGTGTTTTGGAAGTACAGCAGCTATTCTGTGACCAAAAGGACAAAACACACACACAAGGAATCATGGTGAATACAAAATAAGACTCTTCCTTTAACAATTTCACGAGTCTGTAACAGTAGCCCTGAACTCCCTCCCTAAATCGACACCTGTGATTTGTAAATAAATAAAGGTTTAATTTATTGAAGTCTTTATTGTGGCAGAAGATCCCTTTAACCTTAGTGCCATCCCAAACTCAACACACTGTTGTAATAACTGTATCTGTGTTTTTGTAATTGCTGCACAGAAATGGCTCAGTGGGTTGGAGCATCATCCCATACACCAAAAATTTCTAGTTCAATTCCCAGTAGAGCACAAACTAAGTTAAGGGTCAGATCCTGGTTGGGGCACATAGGGAAGCAACCAATCAATGAATATTTCTCTGTCACATTGATATTTGTCTCCCTCACCTCCTTCTTCTTTCTGGAAAATAAATAAACATGCCCTAGGGTGAGGACATTTTTTTTAAAAAGCCTTGATAAATAATAAGAATTCTGAAGATAGTTATTAAAATACACCCCAAATACCATATGATCTCACCTTTAACTGGAACATAATCAACAAAAGGAAAAAGCAAACAAAATATAACCACAGACATTGAAATTAAGAACAATATAACAATAGCCAGAGGGGAGTGGGGAGGGGATAGTGGGGAGAGGGGTCTACAGGAGCTACTATAAAGGACACAAGGACAAAATCAATGGGGAGGGTAGAGGTGGGGGAGGGAGGTGGGACTGGCTGGGGTGGGGTGGAGGGATGGGGAGAAAATGCAGACAAATGTAACTGAATAAAAATAAATAAATAAATTTAAATAAATTAATTAATTAAATAAAATACACCCCCAAAATGCCATAGGGAGACCAAATGAAAAATTTAGAGATTTTTTTCTCTGCATAAGTAAATTGTGGTCACAGAACCTGCCCTCCACCAGAAAGGAACCTGGCATGGATGGGCACTTGTGACATCACTTACTGCCCTGCCTGCTGTGTACCTTGTGGTCTCCAGAGATTCTCACCTCTCATCAACTTTCACATTCAGGGTATTCACAGCGGAACTTATGCAGCAACTACCCCTCATCTTTCAAATTCCATTCTGTGTTGTATGTGCATTTTAAATGCCAGCTCTTTCCATCAATCACCCTACCCCCAGCAAATACAAGTACCAGATTGGGAATCATTATGAGTATGTGAAAACCAGGACAATGAAAAGAAAAGAACTGTCTACATGAGGAAGCCAAAGAGATGGTACAAGGAAAGGAAGAGCTCCCTAGCTCTGTTAATCCAAGAGTTCAGTCCCTGGACTCATGAAATGTGGACAGAAAGTTTTATTCTTTTTCAGTTTAGAAATGGCAAGCTGGAGGCTGGGGGCAGGCAAGGTGGTGGTCACATGGGGAGCTGTTTGACCCTCTACAGAAGAATTCCACATCTGCTCATTAAACATATTTTTATTCTCACTTTTTTCTCTACGATCATTCAGCTTGAGGTGGGAGATGCAGAAATAAAACATGACTGAATTGAAATTTACCCAAGTGCTAGGTAGACTGTTTGCAGAGTTGGCCCCTATTCTTTGTCTGATTGCAGTCTTTGGCCATGTGACTGTGAAGCTCCTGCCATACAAAGGCAGAGTTTATTTCTCCACCTTTGAAACTGAGATGGACTATGAATTTTTATTTGTTTTTGCCAATAAAGATGGTGGAAGTGACAGTGTGCTTAACCATGCCTTGTCATTTCAACTGTTCACACTCAGATGCTGGCTCAGCTGTGTGAACATAGCAGGTGGGCCTTCCAGAGGAGGGGACATTCACACATAGGTCACTTAACCCAGCCAAGGCCCCCCTAGATCAGCCCCAATACCTGAGCCCCTAATATATTACAAAGCCCAGCCAAGGTAACCAGACACACCCCAGCTGACCCATAGCTGACTACAGACTCATGAGGAGATAAGCAGGATCAGAACCACTCCCCACTCTACAAACCCATTAGAAAATAAAGGAATTATGTTAAACTGTTTCCTTTTGGGATGGATTGTTATATGGAAATAACAAACTGATATTATACTCAAAGCAAACAGAACTGAGGGCAATTATAATAATCTGCTACTTGCTTTTAGCTTTAGTACTGATGTTGGAGGACAGCATCCACAATCCTGCTTTTACTGAGATGTATTTCAGATAACTGCATAAACGTGAGTCCATTGAAGTTCCCTTCCACGCAGTCAGGACAGGGTGGAATGACCTACACATTTGTGCAGGAAAATTGGTGACCCCTTTTCACATGACTCGGCAGGATTTTAACTCCTGTATGATTCATCCTTTGATCGTAAAGACTGAAGACCTCCTGAGCATAAACGAGATATATATTGCATGATATTCATACTGGTCACTCACTGTCCCATTGGTGGAATTGTAAACATTAAAAAGAGGAGACATTTCATTTAGAGCAGTAGAAGGAGTCCCATTTGTAGAGAACACATTTAAAGTTTTCAAGCAGAAACAGGAAAATAATTCAGAAAAAATCACAAAACACTCCATGTCATTGTTCACCCCTCACACATGGACATCATATTGCACACTTCAATGAGTAGATGTGTACCATGAAAAATATTTTGTGTAACATTAACATGTCTGGCTCTTTTTGTTTCATATATGTAAGGTCATCTGTTACATGTTAGATCAAACTATTTACTAAAATGGTATTTCTTAGTAGACCCTTCTTGGACACATGGATTTGATGGACAGTTTTTTCCAGGGGCTGTGGTAGGCTATGTGGACACACTGCTTAATAGAAGAATGAAGTGCATAAAACCAGGAGACCAGTTATAAAATCTACCAATATGTTCAAATCTATATTATCAAATAGTGTGGTAAAGATAGTGCTATAGAAATTAGTGATGACCATGGAAGTGAAAACTGTCCTCTGAGACGGTCCTTTACAACAAAATTATGTAAATGAACTCAGTATCCAATTGTAGTTTAGTACGTACAAGTAGTATAATTCATGAGAACTTTTTTAGTAAAAGGACAAAAATATTACTTGGAATGATATATGTCACAAGAGAATAAATTATTTAATGTAGTTCGTGTTAACCCATGAGATACATGAGAATGTCTATTACGTATGGTCCAAATATTGTATTGACTTGTGTCAGAACTTCTTGCTCTGAAGATTTGAACATTCATGGGCACTTCTTCAGCCATGTACTGTTGGCCCTTGAGAAGCCTACCTGACAAGAAATCTTTCGAGGGCCCTCTTTATGTCCTTGTTCCTGAGACTGTAGATGAAGGGGTTCAGCATGGGTGCAACCACCGTGTACATCACTGAGGCTGTTGCAGTTGACTGTGAGCTGTGGGTACCAGCGGAGCCGAGATACACACCTAGGCTTGTACCATAAAATAAGGAGACAACTGAGAGGTGAGATGCACAGGTGGAAAATGCTTTATACTTCCCCTGAGCTGATGGGATTGCACATATGGATGACACTATCTTAGAGTAAGAATAAAGGACCCCAGTAAGGGGACCACCACCCAGCAACACTGCCCCAAAATATATCACCATGTCATTAGGAAAAGTGTCAGAACAGGCAAGTTGGACCACCTGTTTGAGTTCACAGAAAAAGTGGGGGATTTCCAAGTCTGAGCAGAAGGACAGCCTCAACAACATTAAGCTTTCTAACAAGGAATTCAGAATACTAATGATCCAGGACACCAGAACCAGCAGTCCACAGAGCTGGGAGTTCATGATGACAGTATAGTGCAGGGGGTGACAAATGGCCACATATCTGTCATAGGCCATGACAGTAAGGATAAAGTCATCCAACCCTGCAAACAGTATGAAAAAATACATCTGGGTGATGCAGCCTGCATAGGTGATGGCATTGCTGTGTGTCTGGATGTTCAGCAGCATCTTTGGGATGGTGGTGGAAGTGAAACAGATGTCAGCCAAGGACAGGTTGGAGAGGAAGAAGTACATGGGTGTGTGGAGTTGGGTGTCTAAGCTGACAGCCAGTATGATGAGCAGGTTTCCCAACACAGTGATCAGGTACATGCAGAGGAAGAGACCAATTAGAAGGGGCTGAAGTCCAGGTGTCTCTGAAAATCCCAGGAGAAGAAATTCTGAAACTTGTGTAACATTGCCTGGTTCCATGTGGCGCAGGTGACTACCAGAAAATAGAAGCAAGTGAATAACTAATTTTCACATTAGCAAGCATTAGTAACTTAAGAAAATGCTACATTTATATTTTAGAATCCAAAACATAATTTCCACATTTGGTGTATAATCTGGTTCTTCTAAGTCATGTCCTTTGCCATTGCTCATTAGGATTTTTTTTTTGTACCATCAACCCATTCTTCAAGCACAATGTATATTGCTGTATAATTAAGGATGTAGTATGTGCATTTGAGGAATATACTCGTATACTGACTTTAGACCATGGTCCAGGCACTGTTCAGAGTACAGTCTGATGAAAAACAAGAGTCTATACAACCCAATCATGGACAAATAATATGATCAAATAAACACAATAATACAACATAATCAATGGAGTACATGTTGTATAAAAGGTGAATCACATTAAATGTTGAAAGTTGATAGCTGGGTTTTTTTTTTTGTCAAGACTTCCAAGAGGCAACACGCTAATAGGCACCTCAAAGAAGACTAAGCAGGAGGCCAAGAGGGAGCAAGTGTTTTCCAGGCAACAGGAACAGATAGTGCAAAGGCCCTGAGGAAGATGGTAGTTTTGGAAAATCAAGGCTCACACTGAGCCAGCGTGTCAGGGGCAGGAGAGATGGTGTCAGATGATAGTAAGAAACAAGGGGGCCTCCATGTTGCTGTTGAAACTTCAAGTCACATAGAGTCCCTTTTGCACACTATGAAAATCTTGCACTGTATTAATCTGCTTGGAAAAGCATCCTGTGAACTGAAAAGAATTTCCTCCTCAGTTCCTTCTCTTGATGGAGTTCTGGCCCCTGCGTGATAAGTCACCTTGGAATACATGGGTCTGGGTACCCCTGCTCTGAGCACTGCTGTCAGTTTACGAGGCAGGTACACACACACACCAGGTCTCCTCATGGGTGTGGTCTCCATGTTTGTCTTACTCACTATTTAGGCTGTGACTACATACAATTCAGCTATACAGATCAAATATCTTTTCCAAGAAGAATTTAGGCATATTACCTCAATACTGCTATGGTAAGTGCACAAATAAGCTGTGGGTTCCATAATGGAATGTCCATTTTATACCCTGTGTTTAAAAAAACATAAATGTAGAAGGAGAGAAAAGAATAAAATGGACATGAGGTAGAAATATATCTATTGATAATAAGTTCAGGTGATCTCTCAGAGATGATGAGGAAGAAATGCATTTGAATTCTGGCAGCTTTCAAAACCTAACTCCAGCCCTTGATGTCAAGCAAAAATAATGATGGACTAAAGATGTATTTATCCAAATCACAAAGGTAGTTATTTACATATGGTGTGGAAACACCCTGCAGATTGACTACCTAGTGAAAAGTGACCAATAAAACAAACTATATTTTAGAAAAGGGATTCTTTTTAATATCAAGCTGTACAAGACTGGCTTTTCCTGTGCTTATTCTATAGTTCTTTGAACAATGGGTTTTTATAAGGTTAAATTGCAGATGACACAACCCCTCCCTCACATTTCTCATGTGGCCACTTTCTTTTTCTTGGACTTAGGATTTGGACCTAATTTTTGACAAATCAGTAAGCACTAATTCTGGTTCTGGTCTCCATCCAACATGCAAAGGCCTCCCCAGGATGTGAACAATAAACCCTGCACATGCCATGACAATCCGTCCTTTTACACTGAGGAACTTTCTTCATGTGACTTAAGCCCAACCACGTTATCATGCAAACGTTTATTTCACTGTACTCTGCCTTCAACATCACAATGTGGTGGGGGATAGTGGTGGGGGGGAAATGGAGACAACTGTACTGTAACAACAATGAAAAATAGTGTGGGCAGTTGCGTCTGTTGTATAAATGGTAGGTAGAAAATAGACAAAGGGAGCATAAGAATAATAGAGGAAATGTCGAAGGCAAACAACTTTTATATGTATGACCCATGGAAATGAACAAAAGCAACGGAATGTGGACAGGAGGGAGGGTGCCAGGTGGAGGGGTGCAAAGAGGGGAACGTGGGGAACCTGCAATAGCACAATCAATAAAATATATTTTAAAAATAGTGTGGAGATACAAGAAAAAATAAATAAAAATCAAAACAGAAATTCATAATTGAAAAAATAAATAAGTAAAATCTGCTAAATTAAAAACAAAATAAAACAATGCCAGATCTGAACATGCAGGGCTTCGCCTGCTTTTCTCACCTCGGTACTTTCGTGGATGTTGTGAATACCTGTGCACTTACCCAGGAATCCGTTGAAGTGAAAGTGAAGTAATGAAAGGAATGGCAGGGAGAATAAAACCTGATTGAACACAGTGATTTAACAACTGTGTTAAAGAAAATGAGGGGAGCATCAAAAAGTTATGAAAACAAGATATAAATACCAAAGTACATTCATAATTAAATTGGCAAAGGCATAGACACAGAAGGTAATGTATGATGTTCCCAGACACGGTGGCAAACAGAGGCTCAGTGTTATTTGTTGGATGAATGAGGAATTAGTCCTCAGTATCTAAGTACTTTTAACTCATGGTAACGTTGTATTTCTATGTGTTTTGAAAGGTTGGATTGTTGAATAAAAGCTGGAAAAATAAACATCCACCTGCAAGAAAGTGAAGTTGATCTCCTACCTCTGTCTGTTACATAAAATCTGGGGGATTCCCTACTCACTGAAAGAGGAAGCAGTCCTTTTAGGTGAACATAATGAAAACTACATATTAATATTGATAGGTGGGCCAAACCACCCTAATCAAGTCAGAGAATCAGGAGTAAAAAGACAGACATATTAGAGAACCAAGATGGTGGCATAGGTAGACACACTGCGCCTCCTCGAACAACCAGAACTGGAAGAAAATCAAACGGCAAGGAAGTCCAACACCAAGGAAATAAAAAATAAACATTCATCCAGAGCTGTAGGAGGGGTGCACACGGGCAGCCGGGGCAGAGAGGACTCACGTTGCCGTGGCGGGACCAAGACTGGCGGAGTGTGGGACCAACAGGGCAGGCAGTCTGACCACTAGCAGACCCTGCAGCCACACATTCGCGCAGATAAACCTAGAGGGCCGGACTCAGAGTGGCAGAGAACAGGGCAGGCAGAGTGGCACTTAGCATCCTACAGCCCCACATTCGCGCACAGGTAAACTGGACAAAAGGCAGGGAGCAAAGCAGACTGCACAACCCAGGGCTCCAGCCTGGGGAAATAAAGCCTCAAACCTCTGTTTGGAAGTGCCCATGGGGTTGGGGCGGCAGCAGGAGAGACTCCCAGCCTCACAGGAGAGGTCCTTGGAGAGACCCACAGGGGCCTAGAGCATGCACAAGCCCACCCACTTGGGAGACAGCACCAGAGGGGCACAGTTTGATTCTGGGTAGCACAGTGAAAGACTGAAATCTGGTGGAAAGTGGAGCGGGCACCATTGCTCTGACTCGGCCCCTCCCCCACATTTAGCATCACAGCACAGCAACCTGCGACCTGCATTACCCCGCCCAGGGGAACACCTAAGGCTCCACCCCTTTAAGTAACAGCTGCGCCAAGACCAAAAAAATGACCCAAATGACAGAACATTTCAAAGCTCCAGAAAAAATACAACTAAGTGAGGAAGAGATAGCCAACCTATCGGATGCACAGTTCAAAACATTGGTTGTCAAGATGGTCACAGAATTGGTTGAATCTGTTTGAAAACTAGATGAAAAAATGAAGCCTATGCTAAGAGAAACAAAGGAAAATGTACAGGGAACCAATAGTGATGCGAAGGAAACTGGGACTCAAATCAATGGTGTGGACCAGAAGGAAGAAAGAAACATCCAACCAGAAAAGAATGAAGAAACAAGAACCTGGAAAAATGAGGAGAGGCTTAGGAACCTCCAGGACATCTTTAAACATTCCAACATCCGAATTATAGGGGTGCCAGAAGGAGAAGAGAAAGAAAACAAATGGAAAACTTATTTGAACAAATAATGAAGGAGAACTTCCCCAGTCTGGCAAAGGAAATAGACTTCCGGGAAGTCCAGGAAGCTCAGAGAGTCCCAAAGAAGCTGGACCCAAGGAGGAACACACCAAGGCACATCATAATTACATTACCTAAGATAAAACAGAAGGAGAGAATCTTAGAAGCAGCAAGAGAAAAGAACACAGTTACCTACAAAGGACTTCCCATAAGACTGTCAGCTGATTTCTCCAAAGAGACCTTACAGGCAAGAAGGGGCTGGCAAGAAGTATTCCAAGTCATGAAAGGCAAGGGCCTACATCCAAGACTACTGTATCCAGCAAAGCTATCATTTATAATGGAAGGGAAGATAAAGTGTTTCTCAGATAAGGTCAAGTTCAAGAAGTTCATCATCACCAAGCCTTTATTATATGAAATGTTAAAGGGTTTTACCTAAGGAAAAGAAGATAAAAAATAGGAAGAGTAAAAATGACAGCAAACTCACACTTATTAACGACCACACCTAAAACAAAAACAAGAGCAAACTAGGCAAACAACTAGAACAGGAACAGAACCATAGAGATGGAGATCACATGGAGGGTTGTCAATAAGGGAGTGGGAGGGAGGAGAGGGGAAGGTACAGAGAATAAGTAGCATAAATGATAGGTGGAAAATAGACAGGGGGAGGGTAAGAATAGTGTAGGAAATGTAGAAGCCAAAGAACTTATAAGTATGACCCATGGACATGAACTATAGGGGGGGAATGTTGGAGGGAGGGGATGGGCAGGATGGAGTGGAGTGGGGGGGGAATGGGACAACTGTAATAGCATAATCAATAAATATATTTAAAAAAACAGACATATTTAACAAATAAAATGCAAAACATTTTTATGGCCAAACATCCCCTAAGTCAATTGAGAAATAATAATTTTTATTTATTTTTCTTTTTACGTTCTTAATTTTTATTGAATTTATTGGGGTGACATTGCATAATAAAATTATATAGGTTTCAGTTGTACAACTACCTAATACATCACCTATATTTTGTATTGTGTGTTCAGTGCCCCAAGTCAAGTCTCCTTCTGTCAACACTTATCCCCCTTTCACCCTCTTCTACATCCAACCACCGTAATTTTTAAAAGGCATCTAAAAGGCTGACATGAAAAATTCATAAACATATAGTAATATTCAAATCATTCAAAAACATCAAATATGAATCCTTCATGAAAATCAGAAGAAGTGTAAGCAAACAACAAAAGAGTTCCTTCACACCTGTCATCCTGGAGAAAAACTTAGAAAAATGTCACATTGAGTGGGATACAGACTTTCAAATGGGGAGCAAAGGGGTGCTCTATTTTTTCCTGGCAGAACTGTGGAGTGTTACAGCATTGGGAAAACAGACTGCAGGCAGCTGCACACACTGCCAGCACCTGTGTCTCTAACGCAGGGCTCCTCAGTCTCTGCAGGAAGGACATTCTGGGCCAGGTCTTTGTCTGAGGTGTGGTCTCTCCTGGCCATGGCAGAAGGCTTAGAGCAACTTGGACTTTACTGACATCTCCCATGTGACAGCCAAAAATGTCTCCAAAGATTGCTTTGTGTCCCATAGGCTAACAGTATTTCCTCTGGTGGAGAACCAGAATTTTAACATAACAATCTCAAAATATTTTCATATGTTGTTATAATAGCAATGTAATGAGAAAGTATATCTTAGATTTCAAGTGTGACTAGCACAGCCATGCCACAGAATATTATGTAGACATGGAAATAATGAATCAGCATCTTACACCCTCTGTGACTGGAGGGAAGACCGTAGGTATTGTTGAGTAGGAAGGAAGAGTGGACACATAGGAAAAAGAAAACCAAAAACTATACAACACGCAAAGAGCATTCCTGATGGGCCAGGATGCTGTTCATGCATCTGTACAAAACCACATGAGTGTGTATGTGAGCAGAACATAGGAAGACAAGATTTTAAAAAAGAAACGAAGACCTTATGGAATACAGATTAGCAGCAGGAATGTAATTAGGTTAAGTATACTGATTAAAAAATATTGTATGAAAAATAATCAGGTGAGAATCAAATTAATTCATATTAAGAGAGAACATAATATTAATATCAACAAGGGCCACTGATCCCAGATTAAATTGCCATAGAGTTGGAAGTAAAAGAATATTATAAAGAGGTTTATAAAGTCAGGAGAAATCAGTATCTAAGTCATAATTTCTTCTTATATAGAGATATATGGATTCAAATCTGCTTATGGTAGGTATAGGTAATCTTCAGTTAAATCTTTATAAAGAGTGCCTTCCACTTTAACAGGAACCTAATCAACAAAACAAACAAGCAAGCCAAACATAACCAAAGACACTGAAATTGAGAACAGGCTGACAGAGAACAGAGCAGAGAAGGGAGGGGATTAAAGAGGAAAAGGGTGAAGAGTTTGCAGGAACAACTATAAAGGACACATGGACAATAACAAGGGGGGGTTGAAACAGGGGAGGGAGATGGGTTTGGCTGAAGTGGGATAGAGGGGTGGGGAGAAAATGCAGACAACTGTAAGTGAATAACAATAAAATATTTTTTTAAAAGTCATTTTTTAAAAGCATGAATGAGTGATAGATTTCAGCCCACACAGTTAATAAACACTCACAATTCTCATATATGTACACAAAAGGACTCAATGACAACAAAGTTGGTCGAAAAAAAATCTTCCCCAATTCTTTGTTTAGAACAAAGCAATAAAAAACAGGAATCAGAGCACGGTGACCTCACTCTGTAAATGTCTGGAATTTGCAATTTCCAATAGAGAAAACAAATGAATAACTAACCCACAAATGTATTCAGGTCACAGGCTGAAGTAGTGACAAAGTTAAGCTATTTAGCACAACTCTCTTTACTTATCAAAGAAATTCTCTTTAATTCTAATTGAAAATGCAGAGTAAAAGAAGATACTGTGGATGCACATATCATGACCACTGTTGCCAGGTAATATTTGCAAGAAGTGTACTGAATATGGATCTGTCTCATCAATATGAAAACAGAATTGAATATGCCGCATGATAAAAATAAAGAACTGCCCTTGCTTTAGTGGACAGCTCTCCACAGCTACTACTCTATTTTCCTACTCCCTTTAGGTTCAAAACTCATTGTACCTGTTCTACTCTCACTTGAAATACTTTATGCCTCCCACTGCCACCTCAATTGGGCTTCCTAGGGAGTAGTGAGCAATGACACATGTGTTGCTGACTTCAATGTCTACTTCTCTTTTTAGCATCCCAAACAAATCATGAACTAGTTAATCAGGTAAACAAACAACCATAGGCTGATGGCTGTCAAGAGGCCTCAGATGAATGTGCTTGGCATTGGATCTCTCTGACCCTTTCCTGGAGCACCTACTGCCCATATGGCCTCACCTGATCCAGAGCTCTGAGAGGGCAGACTCCCAGTAAGAAAGTGTAGCCTCTTGGATGGATGACAATGGAGGCTGAAGCTCTCTGCTGAGACAAGACAGCAGGAAGGAGGCAAACATTGGTCTCCTAGACAAAGTTAGGGTTCCAAAAGCAACAATCAGGTCCCATCCAGCCCAAGGTGACACACACTGAGAGGCTGGAGATGAGGAGCTATTTACAGCTCCCTATGTCTGCTCGTTAGGTGCATTTTCATGTTCTTCCAACCTCTAATTGCATGGTTTCCCTGTGGATCTGGACAGAAGGAATTTTTTTCCTGGAGATTCTATGTTCCCAAAAGACCAGGTTGGAAGTCCAGTGAATCCTGTTTTTACTAGTTCCTCTGAAAAGGCCTGTGGCTTCGAGAATACTAACCTCCCAGCACTTTATCCAAACCCTGATTTAAAAATTTTCCAAATTTAAGACTGAGGATCCACTCTGGATTAGAAAACTCAAATCCCCAATAGTTGAATTCTAGTAGGGACACGGCCCCTCATATCCACAGAAAATTGCTATTTTCTTTTCAACAAGGAGGAGAACTAAGTTCCTTTGATTAAACCTTGAGGATTACACAGTGGGCTTCATGACACTTTGGCGAACAGAATTTGCAGTTTTAACCTCATACCACAAGAGGTGTCGTATAGTCCCTCACTATGAAATATTTGTTAGTTATAAGAAATAGTTACATTTTTTTGCACTATAATCTCAGCTTGGAATACAGAAGTAAAGAGATTCTTCCCTGTAGCTTCCAGAAGAAAGCGAACCCTGCAAAAGTCTTGGTTTACACCCATGTGACCTCAGGAATTGTAAGAGATTGAGTATGTTTGTTTATAAATCACTGGTGTGTTACTTTTACATTAGCCCTAATACTTGAAAACAGATATTTAGCAAAAGGAATTTGTTCACGTCATTGAGTTAAAATGTCTCATTTCATTCATTTAGCCTCCCCTGGGAAAAGGCATTTTGTATTCTATTCCCCACTTAAGTGGAAGACACGTATATTCATTCGGTAGATATGCAGTCTCTCTGGCTGGTATAGAATTTCTTCCTGCTGAAGTGTCAATGTACTTTAAATTATATGCTTTTGAAATATTAATAAAAGGAAAAGATTCATTAAATTTATGGGTAGCATTTACTTTAAATCTTTGTGTCTAAATTTCTCCATCTTTAAATTTTATAGTAAAATTTTATTATGTTAAATTTTATATTCATTCTTTTCTTTTTTATCCTTTTCAACTTTCTCTTAAGTGTCCTTTCAAATATGAGATTATATATGGGTCTATGTTTGAGTGTATATATGTGTGTTTATTTGAAATAAAAATGTACACAAATAAATTTAAACGTGTACATACAACGTTACCTGGAACAGTTTACTTGGAGTCAAGAAAATATGCACATCTCATTTTATTTCTCATTTATATCATTCATCTGAAGTTATGTTTGCTATCCTACTTTACCTTCAGAAATAAGGAAATTGGGACTCTGGTTTAACAATTACACTGAGAAGCCATTAAACGTTCTTGGGCCTCTTCTTTGGCAACATGGTGAAGTATGACCTGATTACTTCCATCCCGCACTTTTTGGATTGGCATCTAGTCTTTCCATTGTTTGAGTTTCTTTCCATAAAGGAGTCATATAAAGAAAAGGAATTATTACAAGGAAAATTGGATCTTCTTAGTGATACCAACATGATAGACTTTGCTATGGATGTATACAAAAACCTTTATTGTGATGATAATCCTCATGCTTTGAGAGAAAAAAAAACCATAGTTGTTGCACAGCTGAAACAGCTTCAGGCAGAAACAGAACCAGCTGTGAAGATGCTTGAAGATCCAGAAACTACAAGGCAAATGCAGTCAGGCAGGGATGGTTGGATGTTGTCTGACTGCCTGTCAGACAAGCATGGCTTTAGGCAAGAATATTTAGACACACTCTACAGGTCTGCAAAATTCGAATATGAATGTAGAAATTATTCTGGAGCAGCAGAATACCTTTACTTCTTTAGAGCATTGGTTCCAGCAATGGATAGAAATGCTTTGAGTTCACTCTGGGGGAAACTGGCCTCTGAAATCTTAATGCAGAATTGGGATGCAGCCACGGAAGACCTTACCTGGTTAAAAGAGACCATCGATAAAAATTCTGTGAGTTCTCCACTCCAGTCTCTTCAGCAGCGAACACGGCTCATTCACTGGTCTCTGTTTGTTTTCTTCGAACACCCCAAAGGGCAGGGTAATATTATTGATCTCTTCCTCTACCAGCCACAGTATCTTAATGCAATTCAGACAATGTGTCCACATATTTTTCGGTACTTAACTACACCAGTCATAACAAACAAAGATGTTGGCAAATGCGAACAGGTGCTAAAAGATCTAGTTAAAGTTATTCAACAGGAGTCTTACACATAGAAAGACCCAATTACAGAGTTTGTTAAATATTTATATGTTACCTTTGACATTGTAGGAGCTCAGAAAAAGCTGAGGGAATGTGAATGTGTGCTTGTGAATCACTTCTTGGTGGATTGTATTGAGGATTTTATGGAAAATGCTCATCTCTACATATTTGAGACTTTTTGTTGCATCCACCAGTGTATCAGCATTAACATGACTCCGGAAGAAGCTGAAAGGTGGACTGTAAATTTGATTAGAAATACAAGACTGGATGCCAAAATTGATTCTAAATTAGGTCATGTGATTATGGGTAACGATGCAGTCTCACCCTACCAGCAAGTTATTGAAAAGACCAAAAGCCTTTCCTTTGGAAAGCCGGTGTTGGCCATGAATATTGAGAAGAAACTTAATCAAAGTATTGGGTCAGAGGCTCCTAACTGGGCAACTCAAGACTCTGCCTTCCACTGAAGAACTATGAAGACAAGACCAAAAAAACCCAAAAACAACAACAACAAAAAAGTGTAAAGGAAAAATGAAATAATAAAACCATTATATAAATGGTGACATACATTTTGGAAACAACATATTGAGTATAAATTTTGGAGAATTTGAATAAAACTGGCTGTTTCATTAAATAAAAGTTTATTGTGCACTTTCTTGACTTATACAAACTGGAAATGTGAAGTATGGCGTATAATTTTTATGACTTTTATTCATCACATTGTATATTTGAATCATGTCCCAATTATACAATTATACTTCAATAAATTACTTAGAAGGAAAAAAGCATAGCAGTTCATGGACTGGAGTAGGATCTAGAGCTCACGTAGCTGTTTCGCACTGAGAAATGGTAGAAGGTATCTCTTCTACTTGGGAAAAAAGCAAAGTGCAATCTAAAAAGGACAATAAATAAACAAAATGAAGCAGAAACAAATTGATAGAGAGAACAAGCTGAGGGTTACTAGATAAGGAGGGTATGGGATTGGGGAATAACAGGAAGGGGATTAGGAAGTATAAACATTAGTTATAACATAAGTATGGGGATGTAAAGTACAGCATAGGCAATAGCATTGATAATACTGTAATAACTATATACAGTGACATGTGGTTATTAGACATATTGTAGTCATCAATTTGTAAGGTATATAAGTATTGAATCACTATGTTATATACCTCAAACCAATATAATGTTGTATGGTAATGGTAATTAAAAATAAATGTAAAACATAAAATTGGCAATAACTACATAGGTGAGGCCAAAGTAATCACCATGGTTCTCTGAACGTAGAAGAGGAAGGATGAAGATATAATTGGTATCAGAGCAAGGATTAGAAATGCTACACTGCTGGCTTTAAAGATGGGTAAAGGGGAGTGATGTCAGAGAAGTGACTGTGTGAGAGATCCCCTTGGTGACTCCCCCAGAAATGTCAACAATTCGAACAGCTATAATTTGACAAAGGATTCATTGCTCAATGGACATGTATGCCTCAGAGACCTACACATTGAAACATTTAAGGTGGGCCAGAGTGAACAAACAGAGGAGGGAAGAATATATGATGGACCTGGAAAAGTACAGAGCACAAGGGCTCAGCTGTGGCTTTCAGGCAGTTGGCAATCCAGAAAAAAAGAAAAAGAGCCATTGAGTCCTTCCATACTATGGATTCCCAAAACTCACCTTCTGTCACAACTGGTGTCAGGTTGTGGAGTACTTTACGTGCAAAATGAATAATGCTTACTATACAATCACTATTTCTCCTGAGTAAAGATTTCACTCTGACATTGACCCCAAGTTTGGGTACTGAGGGGGCCCCACGGAGGTCCAAGTTCACCTACAACAACAGGGCAAAAGAAAAAGTGAATCTGGTAACTGCAGAAAACCCCACCCCCGAGCATTACTGCTACAATGACAGCAGCTACTGAGGTCAATTATGGGATTTCACACAGCTCAAAAACTGTAGACTCAGTGCCACATCCTAGAAAATAATGGCAAGACCTCTTCCTAGGAATCCATTAGAGAAGTGCCACACATACAGAGATGCCTAGACACAAAAGGAACCCATCAAATAGATTGAATAACCACGGTAATGAAGCAGCTTAGAAAGAAAATAAAAGCCTCCAGAAAGCAAAGTTGAACACAGGGAAATATGTGCTAAAAATGACAGAGAATTCCAGATTGCAATACTGAAAATACTCAACAAAGTGCAAGAAAATATCAACACACAATTGTCTTTCCCATTTTAGCCATTTTTAAATGTGAACTCAGTGGCATTAAGTACATTCAAAATGTCCAGCCATCACCACCTTACATTTTCATCATCCCAAACAGACATCCTGTATCTCTGAAGCAATTATCCATCATTTTCTCTTACCTCATCCTCTGGTAACCTCTTTTCCTCTACACATTTGCCTATTGCCATCAAAGTATATCCACTTCACTTTTATCTATGACTTTCATATAATAAGTTCATCACATGAAGATAAAAACTTGACTAGGGGTGAGAACCAGGATGGCGGCGTAGGTAGACACACTGTGCCTCCTGGCACAACCAGAACTGGCAGAAAAACTAACAGCAAGGAAGTCCTACACCAAGGAAATAAAAAATAAACATTCATCCAGAACGGTAGGAGGGGTGCACACGGGCAGCCGGGGCAGAGTGGACTCACATTGCCGTGGCAGGACTGAGACTCGCAGAGTGTGGGACAAAAGGGGGAGGCGGTCTGACCACTGGCAGACCCTGCGGCCCCACATTTGCGCAGATAGGCCAAGAGGGCCAGACTCAGAGTGGCAGAGAACAGGGCAGGCAGAGTGGCGCTTAGCATCCCGCAGCCCCACATTCGCGCACAGGTAAACTGGACAAAGGGCAGGGAGCAAAGCAGACTGCACAACCCAGGGCTCCAGCCTGGGGAAATAAAGCCTCAAACCTGTTTGGAAGTGCCCATGGGGGTTGGGGCGGCAGCAGGAGAGACTCCCAGCCTCACAGGAGAGGTCGTTGGAGAGACCCACAGGGGCCTAGGGTGTGCACAGGCCCACCCACTCAGGAAGCAGCACCAGAGGGGCCCAATTTGATTGTGGGTAGCTGAGTGAAAGACTGAAATCTGGTGGAGAGTGGAGCAGGTGCCATTGCTCTGACTCGGCCCCTCCCCCACATTTAGCATCACAGCACAGCAACCTGCGACCTGCATTACCCCGCCCAGGGGAACACCTAAGGCTCCACCCCTTTAAGTAACAGCTGCGCCAAGACAAACAAACAAACAAAAAATGGCCCAAATGACAGAACACTTCAAAGCTCCAGAAAAAATACAACTAAGTGAGGAAGAGATAGCCAACCTATCGGATGAACAGTTCAAAGCACTGGTTATCAATATGCTCACAGACTTGGTTGAATCTGTTCTAAAAACAGATGAAAAAATGAAGCCTATGCTAAGAGAAACAAAGGAAAATGTACAGGGAACCAATAGTGATGCGAAGGAAACTGGGATTCATATCAATGGTGTGGACCAGAAGGAAGAAAGAAACATCCAACCAGAAAAGAATGAAGAAACAAGAATTCAGAAAAATGAAGAGAGGCTTAGGAACCTCCAGGACATCTTTAAACATTCCAAAATCCGAATTATAAGGGTGCCAGAAGGAGAATAGGAAGAACAAAAAATGGAAAACTTATTTGAACAAATAATGAAGGAGAACTTCCCCAGTCTGGCAAAGGAAATAGACTTCTAGGAAGTCCAGGAAGCTCAGAGAGTCCCAAAGAAGCTGGACCCAAGGAGGAACACACCAAGGCACATCATAATTACAATACCCAAGATTAAACGCAGGGACCTACATCCAAGATTACTGTATCCAGCAAAGCTATCATTTATAATGGAAGGGAAGATAAAGTGCTTCTCAGATAAGGTCAAGTTCAAGAAGTTCATCATCACCAACCCTTTATTATATGAAATGTTAAAGGGACTTACCTAAGGAAAAGAAGATAAAAAATAGGAACAGTAAAAATGACAGCAAACTCACACTTATTAATGACCACACCTAAAACAAAAACAAGAGCAAACTAGGCAAACAACTAGAACAGGAACAGAACCATAGAGATGGAGATCACATGGATAGTTGTCCATAGGGGAGTGGGAGGGGGAGAGGGGGGGAAAGGTAGAGAGAATAAGTAGCATAGATGATAGGTGGAAAATAGACGGGGGGGGGGGGGGTTAGAATAGTGTAGGAAATGTAGAAGCCAAAGAACTTATAAGTATGACCCATGGACATGAAATATAGGGGGGGAATGTTGGAGGGAGGGGGTGGGCAGGATGGAGTGGAGTGAGGGGGATGAAATGGGACAACTGTAATAGCATAATCAATAAATATATTTTAAAAAGGAAAAGAAAGAAAACAAAAAACAAAAAAACTTAATCTAGGATGACCTTTCCACAGGGTGAGAAGTATTCTGGACATCAATTGTCATAAACCCTGCACTGACTCTCCACTAATTTTAGAATTAGTCAGCAATTCTGTAGCCAGAATATAAGACTCTGTTATCTGCTGACTGCCCACATAGCTAGGCTCATGTTTCAGTTTTTATCGTCTGCTCCTCTTTGTTCATCACGTACCTATCAATAATTACTCAACAGCTATTTTTCATTTGCTAACAACACATTAACATTTCATTATAATGCCTAATTACTTTTCTGTATCATTTTCTGGTGTGTGCTTATTTCATTCTGCACCTGGAATATACCTCCACTTGTCCTTCAAGTTTCAATGCTACTGTTGGCTGGCCTGGGGCCTTGGTGGACCTGCAGGAGGAGTTGACTATTTGGGACCCTTTCAACAAGAGTACAGTAACACCTGACAATATTGCATTTATTCATTTACATGACTTTGCCCAAGTTTAGACTCTGAGCTTAAAAGAAGGAGCAATTCTTACTATTTTCTTCCTCCACAGAATATATTTTAGTGCTTACCATACAGTAATTGCTTAATAAATATTTGCAGAGGCTGCAAAACAAGACAGTTGTGTGAGGGAAACTGATACGTCCTCCATGGTGGAAATGAGGAGCAGTAAAACAAGGGGAGGGATGCCCCAGGATGGAGGCTAACACCAGAAAAGATAGATGGTAGAAAGAAGACACTCTGATAACCCAGAACCTCCCTGCAGACTCAGGAATAGAACATTTGTTGTGGGGCTGCTGTTCTATAGCCCCAGAAAGGGCAGAGAGGTTGAAGCACTCATGTGACCTCTGGAAGACACACCTGTGTTTCCCATAATCTACGATTGGTAGAGTACACCTGAGTGGAACCATTTAAGGGTTTATGTGGCTTGAGGAGATGAATTCCCATGTGCCTCACTGAAGAAGTTTTTTTTTGCCTTTCTGTTTCCTGAGAGATTTAGTTGGCTGGGGCTAGGAGAGAAAAACAGAATGCAAACTTGTGCCAGATTTAGTCCTGGGAGACCTCTTGAGGTTCTTATCTCTTTGTCCTCTTTCTTCCCAGAAGGAGGTCACCGCTCTTTAGATATGAATTCTATAACTACATACCTATCAATAATTACTTTAAATGCTCTCATCAAAAGACAAAGGGTGGCTGAGTGAATAAGAACACATGACCCAAGTGTCCATCAATAGATGACTGGATAAAGAAGATGTGCTACATATATACAATGGAATATTACTCAGTGGTAGAAAAGAATGAAATCGTACTATGTGTGGCAACATGGTTGAATGTAGAGGGCATTGTGCTAAAGGAAATAAGTCAGACATAGAAATTCAAAAACTGTGTATTATCTCTGTCTCAACACAAGAGCTTATACACACAGAGAAGAGATCAGTGGTTGTTGTAGGTGGCAGATGGGGACATAGGTGAAATGGATGGAGTTGGTCAAATGGCACAAACTTCCAGTTACAACATCAGTAAGTTCTGGGGATGTAATCCACAGTGACAACATCTGATAACACTGTGCTGTGTGTTAAAAGGTGTTGAGAGAGTAACTATTAAAGGTTCTCATCATAGGAAACACATTTTTGTTACATTGTTTGGTGATAGATGATAACTTGACTTATTTGGTTAATCATTATGTTGTTCAGAAAATACTATAATGCTAAAAATCAATTATATGTTAAAAAAACAACCCACACTCACCTTTATTATCATTCAGTTTTTAAGGTCAAAAGTCCAAAATATGCCTCATTTTATTAACGTTTAAGGTGTCTGAAGACCTGTGTTTTC
Organism: Desmodus rotundus; assembly: GCF_022682495.2. Lineage (NCBI taxonomy): Eukaryota > Metazoa > Chordata > Mammalia > Chiroptera > Phyllostomidae > Desmodus > Desmodus rotundus. The sequence continues at coordinate 43,855,656 of NC_071395.1, read as the reverse complement.
TTTAGGGGGCTGTAAAGGATAATCTATTTGTTTGCCTTTTCCTGGTTCTGCACGATGACAACACTCCTTAGTTTTCTGCCCCATCCCCATCTCCAAAGTCGGCAATGGGGGAGCAAGTCTTTCCTGCATCACATCACTTCTGGCCTTCCTGTCTCACAGTTAAGGAAATATTACTTTGGGCCCACTCAGATAATCCAGGATACTCTCCTGCTTCATGCTTAGCTTATTAGAAACCTTAATTTCATCTATCATCTAATTCATGTAGCCTATGTTCACAAATGTTGGGGTTCAGTAGGTGGACACCTTTGGCAGGCCATTGTTCTGCCTGCCACATTATGTGACAGGATTTTGCCCAAAGACATGTCTATGGAAGTCCGTTAAGTGGAACTTTTGGAAATCCTATACTTCTTAATTTAAACAAGATTTTTAATTACAAATATCAATATACATACTGGCATAATATTGAACGATGAAAGCATAAAATTGAGCAAACTATGGCAGCTGTGAAAATACACACTGCAACATTCTGTTTATATGAAGTTCAAAATAAGCAAGAAGTAACCTATGCTATGAGAAATCTGGAGAGTGGGGAGTAGTGGTGACTGGAATTAGGCACAAAGGAAGCTACTGTGTGGCTGGACATGTTCTATTTTTGGTCTGAGTTATGATTACAAGGATTATATTAGGCTTGTGAAAGTTCATTGAACATGTAATGTGATAATTTTTCATGAGTATGTTGCACTTCAAAGACATAAAATAATCCCTTTTCATACTCACCAATACTCCCCATAATTCCTCCCAGATTTCCTGTGTGGCTGACAGACGGTGTTCTAGAGGTACAGCAGCCATTCTGTGTGACCACGAAGACAAAACACACACACAAGGAATCATGGTGCATAAAAAATAAGACTCTTTCTTTAACAATTTCATGAGACTGTCAGAGTAGCCTCGAACTCCCTCCCTAACTCTACACCTGTGATTTGCAAATAAATAAAGGTTTAATTTATTGAAGTCTTTAATGTGGCAGAACATCCCTTTAAGCTTAGTGCCAACCCAAACTCAACACACCGTTGTAATAAGTGTATCTGTGTTTTTGTAATTGCTGCACAGAAATGGCTCAATGGGTTGGAGCATCGTACCGAACACCAAAATGTTGCGATTCAATTCCTGGTAGAGCATATGCTAGGTGAAAGGTCTGATCCTGGTTGGGGCACATAGAGAAGCAACCAATCAATGTTTCTCTGTCATATTGATGTTTGTCTCTCTCCCTTCCCTCTTTCCTCTGTCTGGAAAATGAATAAACATACCCTAGGGTGAGGACTATTTTTTAAAAAGCCTTAATAAATAAGAAGAATCTGGAAGATAATTATTAAAATACACCCCCAAAATGCCATAGGGATACCGAATGAAAAATTTACGGTTTTTTTGTCTGCATAAGTAAATACTTAGTGGTCACAGAACCTACCATTAACCAGAAAGGAACCTGGCATGGATGGGCACTTGTGACATCACTTACTGCCCTCCCTGCTGGGTACCTTCTGGTCTCCAGAGATTCTCCTCTCTCCTCAACCTTTACATTCAGGCTATTCACAGTGGAACTTATTCAGCAACACCCCCTCTTCTGTCAAATTCCATTCTCTGTTGTATCTGCATTTTAAATGCCAGCTCTTTCCATCAGTCACCCCACCCCCAGCAAATAAAAGTACCAGATTGGGAATCATTATGAATATGTGAAGACCATGACAATGAAACTGAAAGCACTGTCCACATGAGGAAGCCCAAAGAGATGGTGCAAGGAAAGGAAGAGCCCCCTAGCTGTGTTAATCCAAGAGTTCAGTCTCTGGACTCGAGAAGTCTGGACAGAAAGTTTTATTATTTTTCAGATTAGAAACTGCAAGATGGTGGGGGGGGGCAGGGGTGGTGGTGTTCATATATGGAGCTGTTTGACCCTCTACGGAAGAATTCCACATCTGCTCATTAAACATATTTTTACTCTCACATTTTTCTCTAAGATCATTCAGTTTGAGGTGGGGGATGCAGAAATAAAATGACTGAATTGAAATTTACACAAGTGCTAGGTAGACTGTTTGCAGAGTTGACCCCAATTCTTTCTCTGTTTGCAGTCTTTGGCCACGTGACTGTGAAGCTCCTCCCATGCAAAGGCCGGGTCTATTTCTCCACCTTTGAAACCGGGATGGACTATGAATTTTTATTTGTTTTGTGCAATAAACATGGTGGAAGTGACAATGTCCTTTACCAGGCCTTGTCATTTCGGCTGCTCACACTCAAATGCTGGCAGGGCTGTGTAAACATACCAGGTGGGCTTTCCAGAGGAGGGGACATTCACACACAGCTCACTTATCCCACCCAAGGCCTTTCTGGATCATTCCCAGAACCTGTGCCCCTAATATATAGCAAAGCCCAGCCAAGGAAACCAGACATACCCCAGCTGACCCATACCTGACTACAGAATCATGAGGAGATAAGCAGGATCAAAACACCTCCCCACTTTACAAACCTTTAGAAAATAAAGGAATTATATTAAACTGTTCCCATTTGGGGCGGCTCGTTATATAGAAATAACAAAATGATATTATAATATAAGCAAACAGAACTTAGGGCAATTATAATATTCTGCTACTTGCTTTTAGCTTTAGTACTGATGTTGGAGGACAGCATCCACAATCCTGCTTTTACTCAGATATATTTCAGATAACTGCATAAACATGAGTCCACTGACGTTCCCTTTCAGGCAGTCAGAAGAGGGTGGAATGACCTGCACGTTTCTGCAGGAAAATTGGTGACCCCTTTTCACATGACTTGGCAGGATTTTAACTCCTGCGTGATTCATTCTTTGATCATAAAGACTGTAGACATCCTGAGCATAAACGAGATATATATTGTATGATGTTCATACCAGTCACTCACTGTGTCCTAGGTGGAATTGTAAATGTTAAAAACAGGAGACATTTCATTAGAACATTAGAAGGAGTCATATTTGTATGGAACATGTTGAAAGTTTTCAAGCACAAACACTCCATGTCATTCTTCACCCCTCACACATGGATATCATATTGCACACTTCAATGAGTAGATGTGTACCATGAAAAATATTTCGTGGAACAGTAAACAGTCTGCCTCCTTTTTGTTTCATTATATGTAAGGTCATCTGTTACATGTTACATGAAACTATTTAGTAAAATTATATTTCATAGTAGACCCTTCCTGCACAAATGGATTTTTTACTGAATTTTTTCCAGGGGCTATGGTAGGCTATGTGGACACACAGCTGAATAACAGAATGAAGTGTATAAAACCAGGAGACCAGTTATAAAAAATACAAATATCTTCAAATCTACATTATCAAGAAGTGTAGTAAAGGTGGTGCTATAGAAAATAGTAATGACCATGGACATGAAAACTGTCCTCTGAGATGCTTCTTTTTTTTTTCTTTTTTTTTTTAAATTTATTGTTATTCAATTACAGTTGTATGCCTTTTCTCCCCATCCCTCCACCCCACCCCAGGTGAACCCACCTCCCTCCCCCCCTCCAACCTCCCCCTTGGTTTTGTCCATGTGTCCTTTATAGTAGTTCCTGTAATCCCCTCTACCCACTATCCCCGCCCCCACCCCCCACCCCCGCCCTGGCTATTGTTAGATTGTTCTTAACTTCAATGACTCTGGTTATATTTTGTTTGCTTTTTCCTTCTATTGCTTATGTTCCAGTTAAAGGTGACATCATATGGTATTTGTCCCTCACCTCCTGGCTTATTTCACTTAGTATAATGCTCTCCAGTTTCATCCATGCTGTTGCAAAGGGTATAAGCTCCTTCGTTCTCTCTGCTGCATAGAATTCCATTGTGTAAATATACCATAGTTTTTGGATCCACTCGTTTGCTGATGGGCACTTAGGTTGCTTCCAGTACTTGGCTATTGTAAATTGTGCTGCTGTGAACATTAGGGTACACAGGTTCTTTTGGATTGGTGTTTCAGGGTTGTTAGGGTATAATCCCAGCAGCATAATTGATGGGTCAAAGGGCAGTTCCATTTTTAGTTTTCTGAGGAAATTCCATATTGTTTTCCACAGTGGCCTCACCAGTCTGCATTCCCACCAAGAGTGCACGAGGGTTCCCTTTTCTCCACATCCTCTTCAACATTTGTTTGTGGATTTGTTTATGTTGGCCACTCTGACTGGTGTGAGATGGTACCTCATTGTGGTTTTGATTTGCATCTCTCTGATGGCTAGTGATGCTGAGCATCTTTTCATATGTCTCTGGGCTCTCTGTATGTCTTCCTTGGAGAAGTGTCTGTTCAAGTCCTTTGCCCATTTTTTCATTGGGTTGTTTGTCTTCCTGGAGTGGAGTCCTGTGAGTTCTTTATATATTTTGGAGATCAGGCCCTTGTCTGAGGTATCATTGGCAAATATGTTTTCCTGTACTGTTGGTTCTCTTTGTAATTTGGTGCTGTTTTCTTTAGCCATGCAGAAGCTTTTTTATTTTGATGAGGTCCCATTTGTTTATTTTTTCCTTTATGTCCCTTGCTTTAGGGGACATGTCTGTGAGGATGTTGCTGCGTGGAATGTCTGAGATTTTCCTGCCAATGTTTTCCTCAAGGACATTTATGGTGTTACAACTTATATTTAAGTCTTTTATCCATCTTGAGTTTATTTTCGTGTATGGAGTAAGTTGGTGATCGAGTTTCATTTTTTTGCACGTAGCTGTCCAGATCTCCCAACACCATCTGTTGAAGAGGCTGTTTTTGCTCCATTTTATGCTCCTGCCTCCTTTGTCAAATATTAATTGATCGTATAGACTTGAGTTTATTTCTGGGCTCTCTATTCTGTTCCATTGGTCTATGTGCCTGTTTTTATGCAAGTACCAGGCTGTTTTGATCACAGTGCCCTTGTAATACAGTTTGATATTAGGTATTGTGATCCCTCCTGCTTTGTTCTTCTCTCTCAAAATTGCTGCAGCTATTCAGGGTCGTTTATGGTTCCATATGAATTTCTGCAATGTTTGTTCTATATCTGTGAAATATGTCATGGGTACTCTAATAGGGATTGCATTGAATCTATAAATTGCTTTGGGTAGTATGGCCATTTTGATGATGTTAATTCTTCCAATCCATGAACATGGTACATGCTTCCATTTGTTTGTATCTTCCTTAATTTCTTTCTTCAATGTTGTGTAGTTTTCTGAGTACAGGTCTTTTACCTCCTTGGTTAGGTTTATTCCTAGGTACTTTATTTTTCTTGTTGCTATATCAAATGGGAATTTTTTCCTGATTTCTGTTTCTGCAGTTTCGTTGCTGGTGTACAGGAATGCCTTTGATTTCTGGGTATTGACTCTGTATCCAGCTGTTTTGCCAAATTCATTTATTAGGTCGAGTAGTTTTTGAGTGGAGTCTATAGGGTTTTCCATGTACACTATCATGTCGTCTGCAAACAGTGACAGTTTCATTTCCTCCTTTCCAATTTGGATGCCTTTTATTGCTTTTACTTGTCTGATTGCTGTGGCTAGGACTTCCAATACTATGTTGACTAGGAGTGGTGAGAGAGGGCATCCTTGTCTTGTTCCTGATCTTAGTGGGAAAGCTCTAAGTTTTTGTCCATTGAGTGTGATGTTGGCTGTAGGTCTCTCATATATGGCCTTAATTATGTTGAGGACTGCTCCCTTTATTCCCACTTTGCTGAGTGTTTTTATCAGAAATGGGTGCTGTATCTTATCGAACGCTTTTTCTGCATCTATTGATATGATCATGTGATTTTTGTCTTTGCTGTTGTTGATGTGATGTATTATGTTTATTGATTTGCGAATATTGTACCATCCTTGCATCCCTGGGATGAATCCCACTTGGTCATGGTGGGTGATCTTTTCAATGTATTGCTGGATGCGGTTTGCTAATATTTTGTTGAGAATTTTAGCGTCTATGTTCATCAGCGATATTGGCCTGAAGTTTTCTTTCTTCGTTGTGTCTTTATCTGGTTTTGGGATTAGGATGATGTTGGCTTCATAAAAAGAGTTTGGGAGTCTTCCATCAGTTTGGATTTTTTCGAATAGTCTGTGAAGGATAGGGGTTAGCTCTTCCTTAAATGCTTTGTAGAAATCTCCTCTGAAACCATCTGGTCCAGGGCTTTTGTGTGATGGGGGTTTCTTGATGACTGCTTCAATTTCCTTTGCTGATATTGGTCTGTTCAGGTTTTCTGCTTCTTCTTCATTCAGTTTTGGAAGATTATATTTTTCTAGAAATGTGTCCATTTCATCTAGGTTTTCAAATTTCTTAGCATACAGTTCTTCATAGTAATTTCTTACGATCCTTTGTATTTCTGTGGTATCAGTTGTAATCTCTCCACTTTCATTTCTAATTCTGTTTATTTGGATCCTCTCTCTTTTCATCTTGATGAGCCTACTTCAAGGCTTGTCGATTTTGTTTATCTATTCAAAGAACCAGCTCCTGGATTCATTGATCCTTACAATTGTGCTTTTAGTCTCTATGTCATTTAGTTCTGCTCTGATCTTGGTTATTTCCTTCCTTCTGCTTGCTCTGGGCTGTCTTTGTTGTTGTTCCTCCAGTTCTTGTAGGCATAGGGTTAGGTTGTTTGTTTGAACTGTTTCTAACTTCTTAAGGTAGGCCTGTATTGCTATGAACTTCCCTCTCAGGACTGCCTTTGCTGTGTCCCATAGGTTTTGGGTTGTTGTGAGTTCGTTTTCATTTGTTTCCAGGAAGTTTTTGATTTCTTCCCTAATCTTGTTCTTGACCCATTCATTGTTTAATAGCATGCTATTCAGTCTCCATGTTTTTGAGTGTTTTGGGTTTTTATCCTTGGGGTTGGTTTCTAGTTTCAGACCCTTGTGGTCAGAGAAGATGCTTGATATGATTTCAATTTTCTTGAATTTGTTGAGGCTTGCTTTGTGTCCTATCATGTGGTCTATGTTTGAAAAAGTTCCATGGACACTTGAAAAGAATGTGTATTTTGCTTCTTTGGGATGAAAAGCTCTGTATATATCAGTTAAGTCCATTTCCTCTAGGGTATTGTTAAGTGACACAATATCTTTGTTGATCTTTTGTTTGGAAGACCTGTCCATTTTTGATAGTGGGGTGTTAAAATCCCCTACTATAATTGTGTTGCTGTCAATATCTTTCTTGCAGTCCTCCAAGATTTTCTTTATGTATTTGGGTGCTCCTATGTTGGGTGCATATATATTTACAATGTTTATGTCTTCTTGGTGGATTCTTCCTTTGAGTATTATGAAGTGACCTTCTGGATCTCTCTTTATGGCCCTTCTTTGGAAGTCTATTTTGTCTGATATGACTATTGCTACCCCTGCTTTTTTTTCCTGTCCGTTTGCTTGGAAAATTTGTTTCCAGCCCTTCACTTTCAGTCTGTGTAAGTCTTTTGTCCTGAGATGGGTCTCTTGTAGGCAGCATATGTGTGGGTCATGTTTTCTTATCCATTCAGCTGTTCTATGTCTTTTGATTGGAGCATTTAATCCATTTACATTTAAGGTTATTATCGATAGGTAGTTATTCATTGCCATTATTTCCTACGTGTGTTCCTCTCTCTCTCTGTTTTCCTTCTTTTCCTTAAAGCAGTCCCTTTAGCATCTCTTGCAGAGCTGGTTTGGTGGAGCTGTATTCTTTTAGACTTCTTTTGTCTGGGAAACTCTTTAATTGGTCTTCTATCTTGATTGAGAGCTTTGCTGGGTAAAGTAGTCTTGGTTGCAGGCCTCTGTTTCTCATTACTTGGAATATTTTTTGCCATTCTCTTCTGGCTTGGAGCGTTTCCATTGAGAAGTCAGTTGCTAACCTTATTGGGGCTCCCTTGTATGTTACTTCCTTTTTCTCCCTTGCTGCCTTTAAGATCCTCTCTTTGTCTTGGAAATTTGCCATTTTAATTATGATGTGTCTTGCAGTGGGTCTCTTTGGGTTCCTCTTGCTTGGGACTCTCTGTGATTCCTGGATTTGGGTGACTTTTTCTCTCCTCAGATTAGGGAAATTTTCCATCATTACTTTTTCAAACAGGTTTTCTATCCCTTGCTCTTCTTCTTCTCCTTCCGGTATTCCTATTATACTGATATTGTTACGTTTCATGTTGTCCTGCATTTCCCTGATTGCCTCTTCATTCTTTCTGAGCCTCTTTTCCTTTTATTGCTCTTTCTGGGTGTTTTTTTCTACTTTGTCCTCCAGCTCGCTGATCCGATCCTCTGCTTCATCAAGTCTGCTTTTTATTCCTTCTACTGTGTTCTTCAATTCAGAAATTGTGTTCTTCATTACCTCTTGGCTCTTGTTGATATTTTCTATTTCCTTTTTCATGTTGTTATAGTTTGCAGTGAGTTCATTGTAGTTTCCTTGTAGTTTCTGGTAGTTCTCTTTGAGCTCAGAGAGCTCAGTGAGCTTCCTGATGACCATTGCTTTGAACTCAGTATCTGATAGTTGACTTGCCTCTTTTTCAGTTAGCATTCTTTCTGAGACTTCCTCCTTTCCTTTCATTTGGGAATTGTTTCTTTGTCTTCCCATTGTTTGTGAGGCTTTTCTTGTTGGCCTCTGCTTCTTAAATTGCTCTATTCTGACTCCCTGTGTTTATGATATGAACTTCTATGGTAGAATGCCAATGGGATTCGGTGGTGCTGTCTCCTTACTCTCCTGTTCTCACTGGTCTTGAGCTGACGTTTATGTGTTTAACACGGTCTAACTCTAGTCTTTTCAGCACTCCAGGTTTTGTTGTCTCACCTGTGGGAAAAAGAGAAAGGGGGGAAGAAAGAAAAGAAAGAAAAAAAACAAAACAAAACCAAGATGGGAAGGAGGGAAAAAGGAAATAGAAAAGGAGGAAAGGAAGGAAGGAGGGAAGAAGGAATAAAGAAAGATCGGAGGCAAGATAAGAAGGAATTTTAACAAAAATTAAAACATAGAAATAGATAAAAGAAGGCAGGAAGAAGACATAAAACTGGTAAAGGATGGGAGGAAGAAGGAATGAAGGAAAAAAAAAAGAGAGAAGAAGAAGGAATTCAGGGGGAAAGGAAAAAAAAAAAATCTTCTGCTGGGTTTAAACCCGTCAGGTTAGTTCTGCTGGTGTCCTGTCTGTGCAACAGTAGGGGGTGGTTGGAAGGATTGGTTTCACTTTTCTCCCTTCCTGGGTCACACTCTTCGCTGTTGTTCAGCGTACAGACTCCCCTATCACTGCAGCTCCCCTCTGCTGGGTATTCTGCCTTTGTCCTAGAGAGCTAGTAGGGCCTGCAGGGTGCGCAAGTGTTAGGTAGGCGTTGTAGGTGTGGTCCCTGGCAGGCAATCAGGCCGTTGATCAGCCAATCCAGCCGCTTTGGCTTGGGACGCGTGCGGGCCTAGCAGGGGGATCTCGCTGCTTTGGGTTTGTGATGCTCTCAAGCGGCTTTGTGCTTGGAGCGCACAGCTGGCGGATCCAGCCGCCTGGGCCTGGGGCGCTCGCCCGTGGCTTTGTGCTTGGAAATCCCGCATCCAGCCGTCCTTGCGCTTGGTGAGAGCGCAGCCTGCCGAGCCAGCGGCCCTGTGCTTGGGGGGCTGATCCAGCCACCCTGGGCTTGAGTCTCTCGGGCGGGTGGGGCCGCCCTGGGACCGAATCACGCGGGCACTTGGTTCTGAGGTTTTGGGCCTGTGGGTGGAGCAGCTAGCCTCTTCTCCAGATGATCTCAGAGGTTTCAGGTGTGGGCGCCCGTCCGGGGTTTCACGTATGGGCCCCTGTTCGCGAATCTGCGCATGCGCGTGCGCGACCGGACCTCAGGTGAGCACCGTGGCTCAGGAGCTGCTTATCCCGCTCGCAGTCGAGGGGCAGAGAGGGGAGGGGCGCCAGGGGCCTCGGCTGCTACCGAGAGTTCTCTAACTAGCCCCTGAGTGTCTCTATTTTCTTTTTCTTTTTGAGAAATTCCTCCTTTTCAAGCCCCCCTGGTCCAATCAAGCACCTGGCTGCTCACAGCTCAGCCTGGCCCTCTCCCAGGACTCCTGCAGCAGCCCATGCGCCTGGGCTGGCGCTTCTGCAGCCCTTGTATCGCGCGGTCCCAGGTCCTGGGGACCTTATTGTCCTTAAGCACTCTTCTTACTGTCAGATCTTTCAATGTCCTCTATCTTTGGTCTCTGATCTTCGTATATGCTGGAATACTGTTGGCTGTTCGCTCTGCTCCTCAGATCAGCTAGGTCTGAGATGCATCTTTACAACAAAATTATGTAAACACCTCAGTATCCAAGTGCAGTTTAGTACGTACAAGTACTATAATTCATGACAACTTTTTTTAGTAAAACAACAGAAATATTACTTGGAATGACATATGTCACAAAAGAATAAATTATTCTAATATAGTTTATGTTAACCCATGAGATACATGAGAACTTCTAATTACGTATGGTCCCAACATTGTATTGACTTGTGTCAGAACTGCCTGCTCTGCAGATTTGAACATTCTTGGGCACTTCTTCACCCACGTACAGTTGACCCTTGAAAAGCCTATATGCCAAGAAATCTTTGGAGGGCCCTCTTTATGTCCTTGTTCCTGAGACTGTAGATGAAGGGGTTCAGCATGGGAGTGACTACAGTGTACATCACTGAAGCTGTTGCAGTTGACTGTGAGCTGTGGGTACCACCAGAGCCAAGATACACGACTAGGCTCGTACCATAAAATAAGGAGACAACTGAGAGGTGAGATGCACAGGTGGAAAATGCTTTATACTTCCCCTGAGCTGAGGGGATTGCAGATATGGAAGACACTATCTTAGAGTAAGAATAAAGGATCCCAGTAAGGGGACCACCACCCAGCAGCCCTGTTGAAATGTACATCACCATGACATTAGGAAAAGTGTCAGAACAGGCAAGTTGGACCACCTGTTTGAGTTCACAGAAAAAGTGGGGGATTTCCAAGTCTGAGCAGAAAGACAGATCCAACACCATTAAGCAATGTAACAGGGAATACAGGGCACTCGTGATCCAGGACACCAGAACCAGCAGTCCACAGAGCTGGGAGTTCATGATCACTGTATAATGCAGGGGATGACAGATGGCCACATACCTGTCATAGGCCATGACAGTAAGGATGAAGTCATCCAACCCTACAAACATTACGAAAAAATACATCTGGGTGATGCAGCCTGCGTAGCTGATGGCTGTGCTCTCAGTCTGGATGTTCAGCAGCATCTTTGGGATGGTGGTGGAGGTGAAACAGATGTCTACCAGGGACAGGTTGGAGAGGAAGAAGTACATGGGTGTGTGGAGGTGGGAGTCTGAGCTGATGGCCAGGATGATGAGCAGGTTTCCCAAAACAGTGATCAGGTACATGCAGAGAAAGAGCCCAAATAGAAGGGGCTGAAGTCCAGGTGTCTCTGAAAATCCCAGGAGATGAAATTCTGAAACCTGTGTAACATTGCCTGGTTCCATTCTGGCGCAGGTGACTACCACAAAATAGAAGCAACTGATAACTAATTTTCACATTAGCAAGCATTAGTAACTGAAGTAAATGCTACATTTATATTTTAGAATCCAAAATATAATTTCCATATTTGGTGTAGAATCTGTTTGTTTTTAAGGTATGTCCTGTGCCATTGCTCATTAGAATTTCTTCTTCTAACATCAACCCAATCTTTAAAAACAATGTATATTGCTGTTTCATTTAGGATGTAGTTCAAGTATTTGAGGAATATACTCATATATTGACTTTAGACCATGTTCCAGGAAATGTTCAGAGTACAGGCTGCTGAAAAACAAGAGTCTCTAGAAACCAATCATAGTCAAAGAATATGATCAAATAAATACAACAATACAACATAACCAATGGGGCACATGTTATAGAAAAGGTAAATCACATTAAATGCAGAAAGTTGATAGAGGTTGTTCTTTTTGTCAAGACTTCCAACAGGCAACACACTAACAGGCACCTCAAAGAAGACTAAGTGGGAGACCAAGAGGGAGCAAGGGTTTTCCAGGCAGCAGGAATAGACAGTGCAAAGGTCCTGAGGAGGATGGCAGTTTGGGAAAATCAAGGCTCACACTGAGCCAGTGTGTCGGGGGCAGAAGAGATGGTGTCAGGTGATATTAAGAAACACAGGGGCCTGCATGCTCTTGTTGAAACTTCAAGTCACAGGGAGTCCCCTTTGCACACTATGAAAATCTTGCACTTTATTAATCTGCTTGGAAAAGCATCCTGTGAACTGAAAAGAATTTCCTCCTTAGTCCCTTCTCTTCATGAAGTTCTGGCTCCTGTGTGATACGTCACCTTGGAATACATGGGTCCAGGTACCCCTGCTCTGAGCAGTGCTCTCAGTTTACAAGGCAGGTGCACACACACACCAGGTCTCCTCATGGGTGTGCTCTCCATGTTTATCCCACTCACTATTTAGGCTATGACTAGATACCACTCATCAGTCCATATCAAGTATCTTTTCTAAAAAGAATTTAGGCATACTACCTCAGTACTGCTATGGTAAGTGTGCACGCACAAATAAGCTTGGGGGTCCATACTTGAATGTCCATTTAAAGCCCTGTATTTAAAGAAACATAAATGTAGAGGGAGAGAGAAGAATAAAATGGACATGAGGTAGGAATATATCTATTGATAATAACTTTAGGTGATATATGAGAGATGATGAGGAGGAAATGTATTTGGTTTCTGGCAGTTTTCCAACCCTAACTACACTCCCTTGAAGTCAAGCAAAAATAATAAAGGACAAAAGATGTATTTATCCAAATCACAGAGGTAGTTATCTAAATATGGTGTGGAAACACCTTGTAGATTGACTACCTAGTGAAAAGTGATTAACAAAACAAACTATATTTTACAAAAGGAAATCTTTTTAATATCAAGCAGTAGAAGACCAGCTTTTCCTGTGCCTACTCTACAGTTATTTGACCACTGGGTTTTTATAAGGTTATAATACAGATGAGACAATCCCCTCCCTCACATTTCTCAAGTGGACTCTTTCTTTTTCTTGGACTTTGGATTTGGACCTCATTTCTGACAAACCAGTAGGCACTAATTCTGGTTCTGGTTTTCATCCAACATGCAAAGGCCTCCTCCTGGACCTCACCAATAAAGCCTGCACACGCCATACAAACCAAACTTTTACACTCAGTAACTTTCTTCATGTGACTTAAGCCCAACCACGTTATCATGCAAACATTTATTTCACCGTACTCTGCCTTCACTGTCACAATGGGGTGGTGGAAAGTGGTGGTAGGGAAATGGAGACAACTGTACTGGAACAGCAATAAAAAATAGTGTGGGCAGTTGTGTCTGTTGTCTAAATGGTAGGTAGAAAATAGACAAAGGGAGCATAAGTATAGTAGAGGAAATGTAGAAGGCAAAGAACTTTTATATGTATTACCCATGGACATTAACAAAAGTGGCAAATGTGGATGGGAAGGAGTGTGCCAGTTGGAGGGGTGCAAAGGGGGAACGTGGGAAACCTGCAATAGCACAATCAATAAAATATATTTAAAAACTAGTGTGGAGATAAAATAAGAAACAAATAAAAATAAAAACAGAAATTGATAATTGAAAAATAAATGAATAAAATCTGCTAAATTAAAAACAAAAGAAAACAATGCCAGATCTGAACATGCAGCGCTTCACCTGATTTGCTCACCTCTGTACTTTGGCAGATGTTGTGAATACCTGTGCACTTACCCACGAACCCGTTGAGGTGAAAGTGAAGTAATGAAAGAAATGACAGGGAGAATAAAACCTGATTGCACACAGTGACTTAACAAATGTGTTAAAGAAAATGAGGGGAGCATCAAAAAGTAATGAAAACAAGATATAAATACCAAAGTACATTCCTATTTAAATTGCCTAGGCATAGACACAGAAGGTAATGTATGATGTTCCCAGACATGGTGGCAAGCAGAGGCTCGGTGCAATTTGTTGGATGAATCAGGAATTCATCCTCAGTATATAAGTACATTTAACACATGGTAACGTTGTATTTCTGTATGTTTTGAGAGGTGGAATTGCTGAATAAAAGCTGGAAAAATAAACATCCACCTGCAAGAAAATGAAGTTGATCCCCTACCTCTGTTGTGTTACATAAAATCTGGGGGATTCCCTACTCACTGAAAGAGTAACCAGTCCTTTTAGGTGAACACAATGAAAGCTATATATTAATATTGATGTGTGGGCCAAACCACCCTAATCAGGTCAGAGATTAGGAATAAAACGACAGACATAATTCACAAATAAATGCAAAGCATTTTTATGGTCAAACATCCCCTAAGTCATTTGAGAAATAATAATTTTTATTTATTTTTCTTTTTACGTTCTTAATTTTTATTGAACTTATTGGGGTCACTTTGGTTAACAAAATTATATAGGTTTCAGCTGTACAACTCTCTAATAAATAACCTCTATCTTGTATTGTGTGTTCAGTGCCCCAAGTCAAGTTTCCTCGTGTCAACACTTATCCCCCCTTTACCCTCTTCTACATCCAACGACGATAAATTTTAAAAGTCATCTAAAAGCCTGACATGAAAAAATAGTAACCATATAGTAATATTCAAATTATTAAAAAAACATCAAATATGAATCCTTGATCAAAATCAGAAAAAGTTCAGCAAACACAAAAAGTTCTTTCACACCTGTCACCCTGGAGAAAAACTTAGTAAAATGTCACATTGACTGGGATGCAGACTTTCAAACAGGTAGCAAAGGGGTGATCTGTTTTTTCCTGGCAGAACTGTGGAGTGTTACAGCATTGGGAAAACAGACTGCAGGCAGCTGCACACACTACCAGCACCTGTGTCTCTAATGCAGGGCTCCTCAGTCTCTGCAGGAAGGACATTCTGGGCCAGGTCTTTGTCTGAGGTGTGGTCTCTCCTGGCCATGGCAGGAGGTTTAGAGCAACCTGGACTTTACTGACACCTCCCATGAGACAATCAAAAATGTCTCCAAAAATTGCTCTGTGTTCCCTGGGGAACAGTATATTGCCTCTGGTGGAGAACCAGAGATTTAATGTGTCAATCTCAAAATGTTTTCATATATTGTTATACTAGCAATGTAATGAGAAAGTCTACCTTAGATTTCAGTGTGACTAGCAGAGCCACACCACAGAATATTATGTAGACATTGAAATAATGAATCAGCATCTTACACCCTCTTTGACTGGAGAGAAGACCATAGGTATTTTTGAGTAGGAAGGAAGAGTGGATACATAGAAAAAACAAACAAACAAACAAACCTAAACTATACAACACGCAAAGAGCATTTTTGATGGGCCAGGATGCTGTTCATGCATCTGTACAAAAGCACATGAGTGTGTATGTGAGCATAACATAGGAAGACAAGTTTTAAAAAAAGAAACGAAGACCTTATGGAATACAGACTAGCAGCAGAAATGTAATTAGGTTATGTTTACTGATTACAAAACTATTTTATGAAAAATAATTAGGTGAGAATCAAATTAATTCATATTAAGAGAGAAAATAATAACTTAACAATATCAACAAGGGTCACTGATCTCAGAATTAATTGCCATAGAGTTGGAATTAAAAGAATGTTATAAAGAGGTTTATAAAATCAGGGAGAAATCAGTATCTAAGTCATAATTTCTTCTTATATAGAGATATATGGATTCAAATTTGCTTATGGTAGGTATAGGTAATCTTCAGTTAAATCTTTATAAAGAGTGTCTTCCATTTTAACAGGAAACTAGATAACAAAACAAACAAGCAAGCCAAACATAACCAAAGACACTGAAATTGAGAACAGGCTGACAGAGCCCAGAGGGGAGAGGGAAGGGTATTAAAAGGAAAAGGAAAAGGTTAAAGGGTTTGCGGGAACAATTATAAAGGACAAATGGACAATAATAAGAGGGTGTGAAACAGGGGAGGAAGGTGGATTTCGCTGTGGTGGGATAGAGGGGTGGGGAGAAAATGCAGACAACTGTAATTGAACAACAATAAGATAATTTTTTTAAAGCAATGGAGGGAATACAAAGTGACTGAGTGATAGATTTGAGCCCACACAGTTAATAAACACCCACAATTCTCCACATATATGTACATAAAAGGACTCAATGACAACAACAAAGTTGGTAGAAAAAAAACCTTCTCCATTACCTTATTTAAAATAAAGCAATAAAAAACAGGAATCAAGGCACGGTGACCTCACTCTGTAAATGTCTGAAATTTGCAGACAATTTCCAATAGAGGAAACAAATGAATAACTAACTTACAAATGTATTCAGGTCACAGGTCATGAAGTAATGGCAAAGTCAAGCTATTTAACACACCTCTTTTTACTTATCAAATAAATTCTCTTTAATTCTAATTGAAAATGCAGAGTGAAAGAAGATACTGTGGAATGTACTGCTCATGACCACCGTTGCAAGGTAATAATTGCAAGAAGTGTACTGAATATGGATCTGTTTCATCAATATGGAAACAGTGTTGAATATGCCCCATGATAAAAATAAAGAACTACCCTCACTTTACTGCGCAGCTCTCTACAGCTAGTACTCTATTTTCCTCCTCCCTTTACATGAAAAACTCATTGTACCTGTTCTACTTTCACTTGAAATACTTTATGCCTCCCACTGCCACCTCAATTGGGCTTCCTTCAGGGAGTAGTGAGCAATGACACATGTGTTGCTGACTTCAATGTTTACTTCTCTTTTTAGCATCCCAAACAAATCATGAACTAGTTAATAGGACAAGAAAACAACAATAGGCTGATAGCTGTCAAGAGACCTCAGGTGAATGTGCTTGGCTTTCACTCTCTGTGAGCCTTTCCTGGAGCACTTACTGCACACTTGGCCTCACCTGATCCACAGCTCTAAGAGGGCAGATTTCCAGTAAGAAAGTCTAGGCTCCTGGATGGATAACAATGGAGGCTGAAGCACTCTGCTCAGATAAGACAGCAGGAAGGAGGCAAGCATTGATCTCCTAGACAAACTTAGGGTTCCAAAAGCAACAACCAGGTCCCATCCAGCACAAGGTCACACACACTGAGAGGCTGGAGATAAGGAGCTATTTACAGCTCCCTATGTCTGCTCATTATGTGCATTTCCATCTTCTTCTTCCAACCTCTAATTGCATGGTTTCCCTGTGGGTCTGGACAGAAGGGATGGTTTTCCTGGAGATTCTATGTTCCCAAAAGACCAGGTTGGAGGTCCAGTGAATCCTGTTTTTCCTAGTTCCTCTCAAAAGGCCTGTGACTTCGAGAAGACTGACCATTCAGCACTTTATCCAAACCCTGATTTAAAATTTTTCCAAATTTAATACTGAGGATCCAGTCTGGATTAGAAAACTCAAATCCCCCAAAATTGAACTGTAGTAGTTACACAGCCCCTCATATCCACAGAAAATTGCTATTTTCTTTTCAACAAGGCAGGAGAACTAAGTTCCTTTGATTAAACCTTGAGGGTTACACAGTGGGCTTCATGACACATTGGCCAAGATAATTTGAAATTTCAACCTCATATCACAAGACCCGTCTTATAGTCCCTCACTATGAAATATTTGTTACTTATAAGAAATAGTTACATTTTTTTTGCACTACAATCTAATCTTAGAATACAAAATTAAATAGGTTCTTCCCTGTAGCCTCCAGAAGAAAGTGAACCCTGCAAATGTCTTGGTTTACGCCCATGAGACCTAAGGAATTGTAAGAGATTGAGTATGTTTATTTATAAATCACTGGTGTGGTAATTTCACATTAGACTTAATAATTGAAAACAGGTATTTAGCAAAAGGAATTTGTTCAGGTCATTGAGTTAAAATGTCTCATTTCATTCATTTAGCCTCCCCTGGGAAAAGGCATTTTGCATTGTATTCCCCGCTTACGTGGAAGACACATATAATCATTCAGTAGATATGCAGTCTCTCTGGCTGGTAGAGAATTTCTTCTTGCCTAAGTGTCAATGTTCTTCAAATTATATGCTTTTGAAATATTAATATAAGAAAAAGATTCATTTACATTTATGTGTAGATTTACTTTAAATCTTTGTGTCTAAATTTCTCCATCTGTAAATTTTATAGTAAAATTTTATTATGTTAAATTTTATATTCATTCTTTTCTTTTTTATCCTTTTCAACTTTCTCTTTAGTATCCTTTCAAATAGGAGATTATATATGGGTCTATGTTTGAGTGTATATATGTGTGTTTATTTGAAATAAAAATGTACACAAATAAATTTAAACGCATACATACAACTTTACCTGGAACAGTTTATTTAGAGGCAAGAAAACATCCACATCTCATTTAGTTCTTGCATCATTCATCTGAAGTTATGTTTGCTATTCTATTTTACCTTCAGAAATAAGGAAATTGGGGCTCAGACTTAACAATTACACTGAGAAGCCATTATTGGTTCTTCGGGCTCTTCTTGGCAACATGCTGGAGTACCACTTGACTACTCACACCCTGCAGTTTTTGGATTGGCATCTAGTCTTTCCACCGTGTGAGTTTCTTTCCGTAAATGAGATATATAATGAAAAGGAATTGTTAGGAGGAAAATTGGATCTTCTTACTGATACCAACATGGTAGATTTGCCATGGATGTATACAAAAACCTTTATTCTGATGATATTCCTCATGCTTTGAGAGAAAAAAGAACCACAGCTGTTGCACTGCTGTACAGCTTCAGGCAGAAACAGAACCAACTGTGAAGATGTTTGAAGATCCAGAAACTACAAAGCAAATATAGTCAGGCAGGGATGGTCAGATGCTGTTTGACCTCCTGGCAGACAAGCATGGTTTTAGGCAAGAATATTTGTACACACTCTACAGGTATGCAAAATTCGAATATGAATGTAGAAATTATTCTGGAGCAGCAGAATACCTTTACTTCTTTAGAGCATTGGTTCCAGCAATGGATAGAAATGCTTTGAGTTCACTCTGGGGGAAACTGACCTCTGAAATCTAATGCAGAATTGAGATGCTGCCATGGAAGACCTTACCTGGTTAAAAGAGACCATCGATAAAAATTCTGTGAGTTCTCCACTCCAGTCTCTTCAGCAGCGAACATGGCTCATTCACTGGTCTCTGTTTTCTTCCTCAACCCCAAAGGGCATGGTAATATTATTGATCTCTTCCTTTACCAACCACAATATCTTAATTCAATTCAGACAATGTGTCCACATGTTCTTCACTATTTAAGTACAGCAGTCTAACAAACAAAGATGTTCGAAAACACCAGCAGGTGCTAAAAGATCTAGTTAAAGTTATTCACCAGGATTCTTACACATATAAAGACCCTATTACAGAGTTTGTTGAGTGTTTATATGTTAACTTTGGGCTTGATGGAGGTCAGAAAAAGCTGAGGCAATGTAAATGTGTGCTTGTGAATGACTTCCTCTTGGTGGATTGTATTGAGGATGTTATTGAAAACGCTCATCTCTTCATATTTGAGCCTTCTTGTTGCATCCACCAGTGTATCAGCATTACCATGACTCCAGAGGAAGCTGAAAGGTGGATTGTAAATTTGATTAGAAATGGAAAACTGGATGCCAAAATTGATTCTAAATTAGGTCATATGATTATGGGTAACAATGCAGTCTCACCCTATCAGCAAGTTATTGAAAAGACCTAAAGCTTTCCAGTTCCATCCATGCTGTTGCAAAGGGTATAAGTTCCTTCTTTCTCTCTGCTGCATAGATTTCCATTGTGTAAATATACCATGGTTTTTGGATCCACTCATTTGCTGATGGGCACTTAGGTTGCTTCTAGTACTAGGCTATTGTAAATTGTGCTGCTATGAACATTGGGGTGCATAGGTTCTTTGGATTGGTGTTTCAGGGTTCTTAGGGTATAATTCCAGGAGCGGAATTGCAAAGCATTATGCTAAGTGAAATAAGCCAGACAGTGAAGGACAAATACCATATGATCTCACCTTTAACTGGAACATAATCAACAGAAGAAACAAGCAAACAAAATATAACCAGAGACACTGAAGTGAAGAACAATCTAACAATAGCCAGGGGGGAGTGGGGAGGGGACAGTGGGGAGTGGGGATTACAGGTACTACTATAAAGGACACATGGACAAAATACAGGGAGAGGGAGGGTGGAGGAAGGAGAGGGGTTTGGCTTGGGTGGGGTGGAGGGATGGGGAGAAAAAGCATACAAATGTAATTGAATTACAATAAATTTTTTTTAAAAAACAGAAGAAAAGACCAAAAGCCTTTCATTTAGAAGGCAGATGTTGGCCGTGAATATTGAGAAGAAACATATTCAAAATAGTGGGTCAGAGGCTCCTAGTGGGCAACTCAAGACTCTGCCTTCTATGGAAGAACTGTAAAGACAAGACCAAAAAAACAAAAAAAAAATTGTAAAGGAAAAATGAAATAATAAAACCATTATATAAATGGTGACATATATTTTAGAAACAACATATTGAGTATAAATTTTGGAGAATTTGAATAACATTGGCTGTTTCATTACAAAAAGTTTATTGTGCACTTTCTTGGCTTGTGCACAACAGTAAACATGAGGTATAGACTATAATTTTTACAACTTTTACACATCACATTGCATATTTGAATCATGTCCCAATTATAGTATACAATTATACTTCAATAAATTACCTGGAAGGAAAAAAAGCATAGCAGTGCATGGATTGGAGTAGGATCTAGAACTCAGGTAGCTGATTCACACTGAGAAATGGTAGAAGGTATCTCTTCTACCTGGGAAAAAAGCAAAGTGCTATCTAAAGAAGACAATAAATAAGCAAAATGAAGCAGAAACAAACTCATAGATACACAGAACAAACTGATGGTTACTAGAGAGGGAGGGTGTGGGATGGGGGAATAACAGGAAGGGGATTAGGAAGTATAAACATCCAGTTATAAGTCATGGGGATGTAAATGCAGCATAGGCAATAGAGTCGATAACATTGTTATAACTATGTATGGTGACAGATGGTTGAGACTGCTATAGCCATCACTTTGTAAGGTATATAAATATTGAATCCCTATGTTACATACCTGAAACTAATATAATGTTGTATGTTAACTGTAATTAAAAATAAATTTAAAATGTACAATTGGCAATAACCTCATAGGTGAGGCTAAAGTAATCACCATGGTTCTCTCAAGGTAGAGGAGGAAGGAAGAAGACAGATGATAGGTATCAGAGCAAGGATTAGAAATGCTACACTGCTGCTTCTAGAGATGGGTAAAGGGGAGTGATGTCAGAGAAATAGCAGTGTGAGACATCCACTTGGTCTCTCCCCTTCAACTGTCAACTATTTGAACTGCTATAATCTAACAAAGGATTTCCTGCTCAATGTACAGGTATGCCTCAGACACCAGCATATTGAAACATTAAATGTGGGCCAGAGGGAGCAAACAGGCGAGGCAAGAAGATATGATGGACCTGGAAATGGATACAGCACAGGGGCACAGCTGCGGCTATCAGACAGTTGGCATTCCAGAAAAAGAAAAAGAGCCATTGAGTCCTGCTGTCCTGTGGACTCCCAAAACTCACCTTCCAGCACCTTTGGTGTCAGGTTGTGGAGTACTTTATCTCCAAAGCTAAAAAAGGTTACTACAGCATCACTATTTTCCTTGAGTAAAGATTGCACTGTGTCACTGACCCCAAGTTGGGGTGCTGAGGGGATCCCCCGGGGTCCAAGTTCACCTATAACAAGAGGGCAAAATAAAAAAGTCAGTCTGGTTGCCCCAGAAAACCCCAACCCCAAGCATTGCTGCTACAATGACAGCAGCTACTGGGGTCAATTCTGGAATTTCACAGAGCTCAAAAACTGTAGACTCAGTGCCACATCCTAGAAAATAATGGCAGGATCTCTTCCTAGGAATCTGCTAGAGAAGTTCCACACATACAGAGATGCCTAGACACAGAAGGAACCCATCAAACACCATGAATAACCACGGTAATAAGACAGCTTAGAAAAGAAAATAAAAGTCTCCAGAAAGCAAACTTGAACACAGAAATATGTGCGAAAAATGACAGACATTTCAGATTGCAATACTGAAAGTACTCAACAAGGTGCAAGAAAATATCAACACATTATTATATTTCCCATTTTACCATTTTTAAATGTGAATTTAGTGGCATTAAGTACATTCACAACGTCCAACTATCACCGCCTTACATTTCATCACCCCAAACTGAAATCCTGTATCTGTGAAGCAATTACCCCTCATGTTCTCTTACTTCATCCTCTGGTAACCTCTTTTTCTTGATGAATTTGCCTATTGTCATCAAAGTATATCCACTTCACTTTTATCTATGACTTTCATATAATATGTTCATCACATGAAGAGAAAAACTTGATCTAGAATGACCTTTCCATAGGGTGAGACTGATTCTGGATGTCAGTGCCATAAACCCTGCACTGACTCTCCACTAATTTTACAATTAATCAACAATTGCGTACCCAGAATATAAGACTCTCTGTTATCTGGTGATTACCCACATAGTTAGGCTCGTGGTTCAGTTTTTATCCTCTGCCCCTCATTGTTCATTATGTACTACCAGCTATTTTTCATCTTCTCACTACACTTTAACACTTCATTATAATGCCCAGTTACTTTTCTGTAGCATTTTCTCGTGTGTTCTTATTTCCTTCTGCACATGGAATATAACTCCCCTTGTCCTTCAACTTTCAATGCTATTTTAGGCTGGTCTGTGAAGCTTTGGTGGACCTGCAGGAGGATTTGACTATTTGGGGATACTTATAACACGATTATAGTAACACTTGTAATGACAGTTTTGCATTTATTTATTGGACTTTACCCAAGATTAGATAGTGAGCTTAAAAGAAGGAACAGATTTTACTATTTTTTCTCCACAGAATATATTTTAGTGCTTACCATACAGTAATTGCTTAATAAATATTTGCACAGGCTGCAAAACCAGACAGTTGAGTGAGGGAAACAGATATGTCCTCCATGGTGGGAAAGGAGGAGCAGTAAAACAAGGGGAGGGAAGCTTCAGGACAGAGGCTGATGCCAGAAAAGACAGTTGGGAGAAAGAAGCCACTCTGGTAACCCAGAATCTCCCTCCAGACTCAAGAATAGAACATTTGTTGAGGGGTTCCTGTTCTATAGCCCCAAGAAAGGGCAGGGAGGAGGAAGCACTCATGTGACCTCTGGAAGAGACAACTGTGTTTCTCATAATCTGCGATTGGTAGAGTACACCTGAGCACTGAGTGGAAGCATTTAAGGGTTTCTGGGGCTTGAGGAGCTCAATTCCCATGTGCCACACTGAAACATTTTCTTTTGTCTTTCTGTTCCCTAGGAGATTTAATTGCCTGGAGGTAGGAGAGAAAAACAGAATGCAAACTTGTGCCAGATTAATCCTGGGATACCTCTTGGGGTTCTTATATCTTTGTCCTCTTTCTTCCCAGAAGGAGGTCACCACTCTTTAGATATGAATTCTATAACTATGCACCTATCAATAATCACTTTAAATGCTCTCATCAAAAGACATAGGGTCGCTGAGTGAATAAGAACACATGACCCAAGAGTCCATCGATAGATGATTCGGTAAAGAAGATGTGCCATATATATATAATGGAATATTACTCGGTGATAGAAAAGAATGAAATTGTACTGTGTGTCAACATGGTTGGACATAGAGGGCATTGCTCTGAAAGAAATAAGTGAGACATAAATTCAAATACTGTGTATTATCTCTGCCTAAACATAAGTGCTTGTAGACACAGAGAAGAGATCGGTGGTTGTCATACGTGGGGAATGGGGACATAGGTGAAACAAATGATGTGGGTCAAATGGTACAAATTTCCAGTGGTAAAATCAGTAAGTTCTGGTGATGCAATCCACAGTGACAACATCTGATAACACTGTGCTGTGTATTTGAAAGTTGTCGAGAGAGTAAATATTAAAGGTTCTCATCATAAGAAAAACATATTTGTTACTTGCGTGGTGATGGATGGTACCTTGACTTATTTGGTGAATCATTATGTTGTCCAGATGAAACTACTATAATGTTAAAAGTCAAGTATATGTTAAAAAAAAAACCCACACACGTTTATTAACATTCAGTTCTTAAGGTCAAAAGTCCAAAACATGCCTCATTTTATTAAAGGTCAAGTTGTCCGCAGAGCTGTGTTTTCTTTAGGGGGCTATAAAGGATAATCTGTTTGTTTGCCTTTTCCTGGTTCTGCAGGATGACAACACTCCTTGCTGCGTGCCTCGTCCCCATGTACAAATTCGGCAATGGGGGATGAAGTCTTTCATGCATCACACCCCTTCTGGCCTTCCTGTCTCAGAGTTAAGGAAATATGATTACTTTGGGTCCACTCAGATAATCCAGGATACTCTTCTGCTTAAAGCTTAGCTGATTAGAAACCTTAATTTCATCTATCATCTAATTCATGTACCTATACTCACAATTGTTGGGGTTCAGAAAGTGTACATCTTGGGGAAGTCATTGTTCTGCCTGGCACATTACGACAGGATTTTCTCCAAAGACATGTCAATGGAAGTCTGTTAGGTGGAACATTTTGGAAATCCTATAGTTTTGAATTTAAATAATATTTTTAATTAGAAATATCAATGTACAAACTGGCATAATATTGAGCGATGCAAGCATAACATTGAGCAAACTATTGCAGCCGTTAAAATATACATTGCAAATTTCTGTTTATATGAAGTTCAAAATAGGCAAGAAGTAATGTATGCTCTTAGAAATCTGGAGAGTGGGAAGAAGTGGTGACTGGAATTAGGCACAAAGGAAGCTACTACGTGGCTGCACATGTTCTATATTTTTGTCTCAGTTATGATTACAGGGAATATATTAGGTTTGTTACACTTCATTGAACATTTGATATAATTGTCCATATGTTTTTGCACTTCAAAGACACATAAAAATATCCCTTTCCATACTCTCCAATAAAACCCCCTTAATTCCTCCCAGTCTTACTGAATGGATGATAGCTTTGAGTGTTTGGAAGTACAGCAGCTATTCTGTGACCATGAGAACAAAATACATACACAAGGAATCATGGTGCAAAAAAAATAAGATGATTTCTTTAATAATTCCATGAAACTATCAGAGTACTGAACTCCCTACCTAACTCTACACCTGTGATTTGCAAATAAATAAAGGTTTAATTTATTGAAGTCTTTATTGTGGCAGAACATCCCTTTAACCTTAGTGCCATCCCAAACTCAACACACTGTTATAATAAATGTATCTGTATTTTTGTAATTGCTGCACACAAATGGCTCAGTTGGTTGAAGCATGATCCTGTACACCAAAAGGTTGTGGTTCAATTCCTTTAGAGCACATACTAGGTTAAGGGTCCAATCCTATTGGGACATGTAGGGAAGCAACCAATCAATGTTTCTCTGTCACACTGATGTTTGTCTCTTTCTCTCTCCCCTTTCCTCTCTCTAGAAAATCAATAAACATATCCTAGGGGAGGATTTATTTTTAAAAGCCTTGAGAAATTAGAAGAGTTCCAGAAGATAATTATTAAAATAGAGCCCCAAAATGCCATAGGGAGACCAAATGAAAAATTTAGAGATTTTTTTTCTCTGCATAAATTAAATACTTAGTGGTCACAGAACCTGCCCTCCACCAGCCAGGAACCTGGCATGGTTGGGCACTTGTAACATCACTTACTGCCCTCCCTGCTGGGTACTTTGCAATCTCTAGAGATTCTCATCTCTTTTCAGCCCTCACATTCAGGGTATTCACAGTGGAACTTATACAACAACCCCTCTTCTTTCATTTCCATTCTCTGTTATATCTGCATTTCAAATGCCACCTCCATCCAACAGGCACCTCACTCCCAGCAAATACAAGTACCAGATTGGGAATCATTATGAATATGTGAAGAGCAGGCCAATAAAAAGAAAAGCACTGTCTACATGAGGAAGCCCAAAGAGATGGTGCAAGGAATGGAAGAGCTCCCTAGCTCTGTTAATCCAATAGCTCTCAAGAAATCTGGAAGGAAAAATTTTATTTCTTTTCAGCCTAGAAATGGCAAGCCTGAGGCAGGAGCAGGGGTGGTGGTGTTCATATTCAGAGGCGTTTGACCCTCTAGAGTGGATGTTCTACATCTGCTTTATACATAGTTTTACTCTCACTTTTTTCTAAGATCATTCAGTTGTTGGGAGGGATGCAGAAATACAACTTGACTGAATTGAAATTTAAGTAATTGGTAGATGCACTGTTTGCAGAGTTGTTCCCAATTCCTAGTCTGTTTGCAGACTTTGTCAAAGTGACTGTGAAGCTCTTCCCATCCAGCGGAGGAGTTATTTCTCCACCTTGGAAACTGGGCTGGACTTAGGATTTTTTACTTGTTTTAGCCAATAAATATTGTGGAAGTGAGAGTATGCTTTGCCATGCTTTGTCATTTCAGCAGTTCTCAATCGGAATGCTGGCTCAGGTTTGTGAACAATCCAGGTGGAACTTCCAGAAGAGGAGGGGATATGTGGACAGAGCTCACTTATCCCAGCTAAGTCCTCCCTAGAACAGCCACAATAGCTGAGCCACTAGTGTATTAAAAAGCCCACCCAATGTCAGTAGACACCCCGTGGCTTACCCATAGCTAACTGCAGACTCATGAGGAGACAGGCAGACATCAGAATACCTCCACACTATACAAACTCATTGGAGATAAAGAAATTAACTTCCAGCCAAGATGCAGGCATAGGTGATACACTTTGCCTCCTCACACAAGTAAAGAAGGACAACAACAAATTTAAAAACAAAAAATAACCAGAACTGCCAGAAAATCAAACTGTATGGAAGTCTGATAACCACGATTTAAAGAAGAAACATTCATTCAGACTGGTAGAAGGTGTGGAGACAGCAGCCAGGAAAGAGAGGACCGGCAGCAAGGTGATGGTGGCAGACCAGGAGGTCCTACTTTTGTGTCCAGATAACCAGGAAGAATAACTGAGGAGCAAGACAGACCATACAAACCAGTGTTCCAGCATGGGGAAATAAAGTCTCAAAACCTCTGGTCATAAAAACCTGTAGGGGTTGTATGGTGGGAGAAACACCCAGCCTCACAAGAGAGTCCACTGAAGAGACCCACAGGGTCCTAGAACATACACAAACCCACCCACCTGGGATTAGCTCAGTTTGCTTGTGGGTAGAGAGGGAAGCAATTGAAAGTAGGGCAGGAAATGAGAAACACCTTTGTTCCCTCTCTGACTCCCTCCACCACATACTGCACCACAATACAGGGACCTGGGATGCCCTGTCCTAGTGAATACCTCACTATCTGCTCCTTACAATGTAACAGCTGTGCCAAAACAACAACAACAACAAAATATGGCACTAATGAAAGACCACATTAAATCTCCAAAAACATAACTAAGAGATGAAGAAACTGCCAACATATCAAATGCACAGTTCAAAACATTGGTAATCAGGATGCTCACACATATGGTTGAATATGGTCTCAAATAGAGGAAAATGTGAAGACTTTGCAAAGTGAAATAAATGCAAATATACAGGGAACATTGAAGGGAAGAAAACAGGGACTCAAATCAATGATTTGGAGCAGAAGGAAGAAATAAATATTCAACCAGAACAAAATGAAAAAACAAAAAATCTAAAAAATGAGGAGAGGCTTAGGAACCCCCAAGACAACTTTAAATGTTCCAGCATCCAAATCATAGGAGTGCCAGAAGGAGAAGAGGAAGAGGAAGAAATTGAAAACTTACTTGAAAGAATAATGAAGGAGTACTTCCCCAATCTGGCAAATGAAGTACACTTCCATGAAGTCCAGGAAACTAAAAGAGTACCAGAAAAGTTGGACCGAAGGAAGCACACACCAAGGCACATCATAGTTAAATTACCCAAGATAAAGATGAGGAGAGAATCTTAAAAACAGCAAGAGAAAAAGAGACAGGAGTGCCCATAAGACTATGAGCTCATTTCTCTAAAGAAACTTGCAGGCAAGAAGGGGCTGGAAAGAAGTATTTGAAGTCATGAGAGGCAAGGACTTACATCCAAGATTACTCTATCCAGCAAAGTTATCCTTTAGAATGAAAGGGCAGATAAAGTGCTTCCCAGACAAGGCCACGTTAAAGGAGTTCATCATCACCAAGCCCTTATTATATGAAATATTAAAGGGATTTATCTAAGAAAAATAAGATGATCAAAAATATGAACAGTAAAATGACAATAAAGTCATAACAATCAACTCCTGAGCCTAAAAATGAAAAACTAAGCAAACAACTAGAGCAGGAACAGAGTCACAGAAATGGAGATCATTTGGGGGTTATCAGTGGGGAGATGGAGTGGGAAAATGGGGGAAAACAGTACCAGGAATAAGAAGTGTAATTTGTAGATACAAAATAGACAGGGGGGCAATTGAGAATAGTATAAGAAATAGAGAAGCCAGAGAATTTATATGTACGACCCATGGACATGAACTAATGTGAGTGAATGCTGGTGAGAGGGAATGCTGGTGGGAGGGAACTGCAAAGCAGAAGGGGATAAAGAGGAGGAAAAAATGGGACAACTATAATAGCATAATCAATAAAATACACTTGAAAGAAAAGAAAATAAAGGAATTATATTAAACCATTTCCTTTTAAAGGATGACTTTTTATATAGCAATTGCAAACTGATTATAATCAAAGTGAACAGAACTCAAGGCTCTTGTAATAATCTGCTACTTCTTAATTTTAGCATTTGTACTAACGGAGGACAGCACTCACATCGTGTTTTTTTCAAATGTATTTCAGATAACTGCATAAAGCGAGTCAACTGAGGCTCCCTTCCAGGTAGTCAGGACAGGGTGTAATGATCTGCACATTTATGCAGGAAAATTGGTGACCCCTTTTCATGTGACTGGGCAGAATTTTAACTCCTGTGTGATTCATCTTCTGCTCATAAAGACTGAATACATCCTGAGCATAAACAAGATATATATTGTATGATGTTCATCCAGTAACTCACTGTTCCTTTGGTGGATTAGGAAACATTTAGAAAATGGGAGATACTTCATTTAGAGCACTAGAAGGACTCTCATTTTTAGGGAACACATTGAAAGTTTTCAAGCAGAAACAAGAAAAGAATTCAGGAAAAACGCAAAACACTCCACATAATTCTTCACCCCTCACACATGGACATCATATTCCACATTTCAATGAGTAGATGGGCAGCATGACAAATATTTTGTACAATAATAAATTGTCTGGCTATTTTTGTTTCATTATATGTACAGTTATCTTTTACATAATAGATTAGACTATTTATTAAAATGTATATTTCTTATAGACTCTTCTTGGAAACATGGATTTGATAGTCAATATTTTCCAGGGGCTATGGTAGGCATGTGGACACATGGCTGAATAACAGAATGAAGTGCATAAAGCCAGGAGACCAGCTATAAAACCTACCAGCATGTTCAAGTGTACAATGTCAAGAACTGTGGTAAAGGTGGTGCTATAGAAAATAGCGATGGCCATGGAAGTGAAAACTGCCATCTGAGATGGTCCTTTACAACAAAATTATGTAAATGACCTCAGTATCCAAGTGTAGTTTAGTCTATAGGCATGTAGAATTTATGACTATTCTTTCAGTAAAACCATGAAAATATTACTTGGAATGATATATGTCATAAGAGAATAAATTATGCTAATGTAATTCATGTTAATCCATAAGATACATGAATTTCTAATTACGTATGGTCCGAAGATTGTATTAACTTGTGTCAGAACTGCATGCTCTGAAGATCTGAACATGCTTGGGCACTTCTTCAGCCACATACAATTGGCCCTTGAAAAGCCTACCTGCCAAGGAATCTTTCCAAGGCCCTCTTTATGTCCTTGTTCCTGAGACTGTAGATGAAGGGGTTCAGCATGGGTGTGACCACACTGTACATCACTGACACTGTTGTACTGGACTGTGAGTGGCGGGTACCAGCAGAGCTGAGATACATGCCTAGGCTTGTACCATAAAACAAGGAGACAACTGAGAGGTGAGATGCACAGGTGGAAAATGCTTTGTACTTCCCCTGAGCTGACGGGATTGCACATATAGAAGACACTATCTTAGAGTAAGAATAAAGGATCCCAGTAAGGGGACCACCAGCCAGCAGCCCTGCCCCAAAGTACATCACCATGTCATTAGGAAAGGTGTCAGAACAGGCAAGTTGGACCACCTGTTTGAGTTCACAGAAAAAGTGGGGGATTTCCAAGTCTGAGCAGAAGGACAGATCCAACACCATTAAGCTTTCTAACAAGGAATTCAGAATACTAATGACCCAGGACACAAGAACCAGCAGTCCACAGAGCTGGGAGTTCATGATGACCATATAGTGCAGGGGGTGACAGATGGCCACATACCTGTCATAAGCCATCACAGCCAGGATGAAGTTATCCAACACTGCAAAGAGTATGAAAAAATACATTTGAGTGATGCATCCTAAATAGGTGATGACTTTGCTCTGTGTCTGGATGTTCACCAGCATCTTTGGGATGGTGGTGGAGGTGAAGCAGATGTCTACCAGGGACAGGTTGGAGAGGAAGAAGTACATGGGCGTGTGGAGGTGGGAGTCTGAGCTGACAGCCAGGATGATGAGCAGGTTTCCCAACACAGTGATCAGGTACATAGAGAGGAAGAGCCCAAATAGGAGAGGCTGCAGTTCTGGTTCCTCTGATAGTCCCAGGAGAAGAATCTCTGAAATTTGTGTAACATTGCCTGGTTCCATGTGCGCCAGGGGACTACCAGAAAATATAAAAAATATGAATGACTAATTTTCACATTAGTAACTGAGAATAAATGCTGCTTTTCTATTTTAGTATCTAAAGTATCATTTGCATATTTGGCGTAGGATCTGGTTCCCATTAAGGCATGGCTATTGCCATTGCTCATTAGAATTTTCTCTTCTACCAACAACTAATTCTTCAAACACCATGTATATTGCTTTTATTGGGGATATAGTTCTTGCATTTGAGGAATGTACTTGTATATTGACTTTAGACCATGTTCCAGGCACTGTCAGAGTATGGGATGATGAAAAACAAAAGTCTTTACAAACTAATGATGAACAAAAAGTATAATTGAATAACAATAATAATAACATATCCAATGGTGCAGATGCTATGTAGAAGAGTAATCACATTAAATGGAGAGAATGGAGAGAGGATGTTTCTTATTCTTTTGAATTCTTTATTGCTATTTTCCTATTATCACTTAATGCTCTGATATCCCCCAACACACACACAATCACCTCACAGTTGTCCATGTCCATGAGTCCATGGACATGGTTTCCTTTCCTCAATCTCCCACCCCCTAACCTCCCACTCTATAGCTGTCATGCTGAGGTTCATCTATCCTCATGTGTCTATTTTGCTTATTAGATCACTATGTTCATTAGATTCCCCATATAAGTGAAACCATATGGTATTTGTCTTTCTCTGACAGGTTTATTTCACTGGACATAAAGTTCTCCAGGTCCATCCATGCTGAGGGTGTACTTTTTTACAGTTTAGCTAATGCTGTCAACAGGCAATGTTTTGACAGGCACCTCAAAGAAGACCAAACAGGAGGCTAAGGGGGAGGAAGTGTTTGCCAGGCAGAAGAACAGCCACTGCAAAGGCCCTGAGGAAGATGGTGGTTTTAGAAAATCAAGGCTCAGACTGAGCCAATGTGTCCGGGGTAGGAGAGATGGTGTCACACGATGTTAAGAAGCAAGGTGGCCTGCATGCTGCTGTTGAAACTTCAAGTCAGAGGGACTCCCTTTTGCACACTATGAAATTCTTGCTATTTATTAATATGATTGAAAAAGCATCCTGTGAACTGAAAAGAATTTCCTCCTCAGTCCCTTCTCTTGATGGAGTTCTCGCCCCTGTGTGATTGGTCACCTTGGAATACATGGGTCCAGGTAGCGCTGCTCTGAGCACTGCTCTTGGTTTATGAGACAGGTGCACACACAGACCAGGTCTCCTCATGGGTGTGGTCTCCATGTTTGTCCCACTCACTATTTAGGCTATGACTAGATACCACTCATCAGTCCAGATCAAGTATCTTTTCCAAAAATAATTTAGACATACTACCTCAATACTGCTATGGTAAGTGTGCACACACAAATAAGCTTGGGGTTCCATACTGGAATGTCCATTTTATGCCCTGTATTTAAAGAAACATAAATGTAGAAGGAGAGAGAGGAATAAAATGGATATGAGGAAGAAAAAATATCTATTGGTAATAAATTTAGGTGATCTCTGAGCGATGGTGAGGAAGAAAACTGTTTGGATTCTGGCAGTTTTCCAACCCTAACTACACTGCCTTAAAGTCAAGCAAAAATAACGAAGGAGAAAGTATATATTTGTCCAAAAGACAAAGGTAGTTATCAACACATGGTGTGGAAACACCTTATGGATTGACTACCTCAAATGAAATCTGACCAACATAATAAACTAGTAGTTTACAAAAGGAAGTCTTTTTAATATCAAGCAGTAGAAGACTGGATTTCTTGTGCTTATTCTATATTTATTACACCAATGGGTTTTTAAGGTTAAAATGAATATGAGACAAACTCCTTCGTCCTGTGGCCCCTTTGTTTCTCTTGGACTATGGGTTTGGATCTCATTTTTGACAAGTCAGTAGGCACTGTCTAATTCTGGTCGTGGTCTTCATCCAACATGCAAAGGCCTCCCCAGGACGTGACCAATGAAGCCTGCACACACCATGACAATCCATTCTTTTACACTGAGTAACTTTCTTCATGTGACTTAAGCCTGAGCACACTATCATGATAACATTTATTTCAACGCACGCTGCCTTCACAATCATAGTGCCAGATCTTAACAAGCAGGGCTTTGCCCACATAATTTTCACAAATATATGTGTATATATATTACTTACCCAGAAACCCATTTAAGTAAATGTCAAGCTATGAAATGAAAAGAATATGCAGGGGGAATAAAACCTGGTTGATCAGAGTGATTTAGCACCTGTGTTAAAGAAAATTGAATGGAGAAAAATGAGACTTCTGGCCAACATGGAGGCATAGGTAGACATATTGTGCCTCCTCCCACAACCAAAAGAAGGACAACAGCAAATTTAAAAGCAAAATACAACCAGAACTGACAGAAAATCTAACTGTATGGAAGTCCAACAACTAAGGATTTAGAGAAGAAACATTCATCCGGACCACTTGGAGTGGCAGAGACAGGCAGCCAGGCAGAGAGGACTCCTGGCAAGGCAGTAGTTGGTTGAGTGCGCAGTCCCCCATTTGCGTGCAGATAAACTGGGAGGAACTACTGGAAAGTGAGACAGACCACACAACCCAGGGTTCCAGTGCAGGGAAATAAAGCCTCTGACTAAAAGAACCTGTGAGGGTTGAGGTGGTGAGAAAAACTCCCAGCCTCACAAGAGAGTTCATTGGAGAGACCCACAGGGTCCTAGAACATACACAAACACACCCACCTAGGAATCAGCACCAGAAAGGCCCAATTTGCTTGTGGGTAGCAGTGGAAGTTACTGAAACCCCACAGAGAACTGACCAAGTGGCATTGTTCCCTCTCTGATCCCTACCCCCACATACAGTACCACAATGCAGCGACTACGTGGGTTGCCCTACTCTAGTGAATACTTAAGGCTCCACCCCTTACTATGTAACAGGTGAGCTGAGACCAAAAAACTGGCCCAAATGAGAGAACAGATCAAAGCTCCAGGAAAGATACATCTAAGCAATGAAGACATAGCCAACCTGTCAAATGCACAGTTCAAAACACTGGTAATCAGGATGCTCACAAAATTGGTTGAGTATGGTCACAAAATAGAGTGAAGAAGTAAAGACTATGCAAAGTGAAATAA
Organism: Desmodus rotundus; assembly: GCF_022682495.2. NCBI lineage: Eukaryota > Metazoa > Chordata > Mammalia > Chiroptera > Phyllostomidae > Desmodus > Desmodus rotundus. Next base: position 43,821,927 of record NC_071395.1, on the reverse strand, counting down.
AGGAAAATGTGCAGGGAAACAACAGTGATGGGAAGGAAACCAACACTCAAATCAAGGGTTTGGAACAGAATGAAGAAATAAACATTCAACCAGAACAGAATGAAGAAACAAGAATTCAAGAAATAGAGGAGAGGCTGAGGAGCCTCCAGAACAACTTTAAATGTTCCAAAACCCAATGGCAAGGGTGTCAGAAGAAGAAGAGGAAGAGCAAGACATTGAAAACTGACTTGAATATATAATGAAGAAAAACTTCCCTAAACTGGCAAAGGAAATACACTTCCATGAAGTCCAAGAACTTCAGAGAGTGACAAAGAAGTTGGACCCAAGGAAGCACACACCAAGGCACATCGTAATTACATTACCCAACATTAAAGATAAGGAGAGAATCTTAAAAGTAGCAAGAGAAAAGGAGACAGTTACCTACAAAGGAGTTCCCATAAGACTGCCAACTGATTTCTCAAAAGAAACCTTGCAGGCAAGAAGGGGCTGGAAAGAAGGATTCAAAGTCATGAAGGGCAAGAATCTACATCCATGATTACTCTATCCAGCAAAGCTATCCTTTATAATGGAAGAGCAGATAAAGTGCTTCCCAGACAAAGCCAATTAAAGGAGTTCATCATCACCAAGCCTTTATTATACGAAATGTTAAAGGTACTTATCTAAGAAAAAGAAGATCAAAAATATGAACAGTAAAATAACAACAAACTCACAACTATCAACAACTGAACCTTAAAAAAAAAAAAACCCAAAAAACAAACTAAGCAAACAACTAGAACAAGATTCACAGAAATGGAGATCACATGGAGCGTTTCAGTGGGGAGGGGTAGGAGTAATGGGGGGAAAGGTACAGGAAATAAGTAGCATAAATGGTAGGTAGAAAATCGACAGGGGGAGGTTAAGAATAGTATAGGAAATGTAGGAGCCAAAGAACTTATACATATGAGCCATGGACATGGACTAAAGGAGGGGTGGGGGGAATGCAGGAAGGATGGGGGTGTACAGGGTGGAGGGGAATAAAGGGGGAAAAATGGGACAACTGTAATAGCATAATCAATAAAATATGTTTTAAAATATTTTAAAATAAATGAAATAAAAAGACAAATGAGCCAGAAGAAAACCACAAAAGAAAGAAGTAATTAAGCAATTAAAATGAAAGGTAATTATCCCATTAGCTAAATGGGAAATTAAACTGAAAACCAAAAAGCAATATACATCCACTAGAACAGCTAAAATTAAAAGACTGGCTTTCCCAGGTGCATATAGAGCAATGGGAACCTCCATATACATCATGGGGGAGTATAGATTGGTACAACTACTTGGGAAAGCATTTTGGCAGCATTACTAAAGCTGAATGTCATGTGATCCGGCAATTCCACTCCAGACATACATACATATGAGCATCAAAAGATATGTCCAAGGATGTTGAACATAGTGGCACTAATTGTAAGAGTCCCAAACTGGAAATAGCCCAGACGTCCACCAACAGTAGAATGAAATGAATTTATACAATAGAATACAGTAGTCTCCCTCTTATCTGCCATTCTGCTTTCTATAGCGTCAGTTACCCATGGTCAACAACAGTCTAAAAATATTAAATGCAAAAATCAGAGAGACCCAGGAAGATGGCGGCCAGATAGGTGGGAGCAGAGTCCACTTCCCCTCAACACCAGTGAAACACCTAGCTGATCTGAGGAGCAGAGCAAACAGCCAACGGTATTCCAGCATATATGAAGGTCGGAGACCAAAGATAGAAGACATTGAAAGATGTGACGGTAAGAAGAGTGCTTAAGGACAATAAGGTCCCTGGGACCTGCATGGGGACCAGGGTGGCTGAAGCCCCAGCCCCGGTGCAGGGTCTGCTGCAGGATTCTTGGGAGAGAGCCAGGCTGAGCTGTGTGAGCAGCCAGGTGCTTGTTTGGACCAGGGGGGCTTGAATAGGAAGAATTTCTCAAAAAGAAAAAGAAAATAGAGGCACTCAGCAGCTAGTTAGAGAACTCTCCACAGTAGCCCCAGCCTCTGGCGCCCCTCCCCACTCAGCCCCTGGACTGTGAACGCGTGATAAGCAGCCCCAGAGCTCACCTGAAGCCCGGTTGCACACACCCAGATTAGCAGACTGGGGGCCCAAAACTGAAACCCCAGCTGGCCGCCCACACCTGAGACTCCGGCAGGGCGCCCACACCTGAAACCTCAGGTGGGTGTGCACCGGGAGCAGAGGCTAGCTGCCCCACCCACAGGCCCAAGGCAGCAGACCAAAGGGCCAAGCAACTCAGTCCCAAAGCGGCTGGTCCGGCCAGCCAAGGGCGATCCAGGCCCAAAGCAGCAGATCTACTGATCCACGGCCTGGCTGCCTGTGAGGGACCACACCTAAAAGCACCGGTACTGAACAACTCCTACCTAGCCCCTGCGCACAGAGCCCTGCAGGGCCTACTGGCTCTCTAGGACTAAGGCAGAACACCCAGCAGAGGGGAGCTGCAGGACTAGGGGAGACTGCATTCCCCAGAAAGACTCAACCCAGTAGGGGGCTGAACTACCCCATAGCAGCACCTAGAGCCCCTAGCATCTAAGACAGCAAAGAGCAAGAAGGGGGAGTGTGAGTTGCCCCTAATTGGTGAAACTCAAGGACAGCACAACTGGTGAACTAAAGGCCTACTGGGGAGCAGAGGGACCCTGAGGAACTAGACTGAAGGCTGAACAACAGTGAAGAGTGTGGCTCAGGAAGGGAGAAAAGTGAAACCAATCCTTCCAACCACCCCCTCCTGTTCCACAGACAGGAAGACCAGCAGAACTTACCTGACCAGTTTAAAGCCAGCAGAAGACTTTTTTTTTTTTCTTTTCTCCTTTGCCCCTGAATTCCTTCTTCCTTTCAGCATTCTTTGTTTTTTTATTCGTTCTTCCTTCCATCCTTTACCTTTTTTATTCCTTCTTCCTGCCTTCTTTTATTTATTCTTTTGTTTTAATTTTTGTTAAAATTCCTTCTTATCTTGCCTCCGATCTTTCTTTATTCCTTCTCCCTTCCTTCCTTTCCTTTTCTATTCCCTTTTCCCCTCCTTCCTTTCATTCCCCCCTCCCCCCGCTTTCGCTTTTTCCCACAGGTGAGACAATAAAACCTGGAGTGCTGAAAAGACCAGAGTTAGACCGTGTTACACCCATAAACGTCAGCTCAAGACCAGTGAGCACAGGAGATTAAGGAGACAGCACCACTGAATCCCACTGGCATTCTACCATAGAAGTTCATACCATAAACCCAGGGAGTCAGAACAGATCAATTTAAGAAGCAGAGGCTAACAAGAAGAGTCTCACAAACAATGGGAAGACAAAGAAACAATCCCCAAATGAAAGGAAAGGAGAAAGCATCAGAAAGAATGCTAACTGAAAAAGAGGCAAGTCAACTATCAGATACTGAGTTCAAAGCAATGGTTATCAAGAAGCTCACTGAGCTCACAGAGAACTACCGGAAACTACAGGGAAACTACAATGAACTCACTGCAAACTATATTAACATGAAAAAGTAAATAGAAACTATCAACAAGGGCCAAGACGAAATGAAGAATACAATTTCTGAATTGAAGAACACAGTAGCAGGAATGAAGAGCAGACTGGATGAAGCAGAGGACTGGATCAGCAAGCTACAGGACAAAGTAGAAAAAACACCCAGAATGAGCAAGAAAAGGAAAAGAGGCTCAGAAAGAATGAAGAGGTAATAAGGGAAATGCAGGACAACATGAAACATAACAATATCCATATAATAGGGATACCAGAAGGAGAAGAGGAAGAGCAAGGGATAGAAAACCTGTTTGAAAAAGTAATGATGGAAAATTTCCCTAATCTGATGAGAGAAAAAAATCACCCAAATCTAGGAAACACAGAGAGTCCCAAACAAGAGGAACCCAAAGCGGCCCACTGAAAGACACATCATAATTAAAATGGTAAAATTCCAAGACAAAGAGAGGATCTTAAAGGCAGCAAGGGAGAAAAAGGAAGTAACATACAAGGGAGCCCCAATAAGGTTAGCAACTGACTTCTCAATGGAATCGCTCCAGCCAAAAGAGAATGGCAAAAAATATTCCAAGTAATGAGAACCAGAGGCCTGCAACCAAGACTACTTTACCCAGCAAAGCTCTCAATCAAGATAGAAGGTCAAATAAAGAGTTTCCCAGACAAAAGAAGGCTAAAAGAATACAATTCCACCATCCAGCTCTGCAAGAGATGCTAAAGGGACTGCTTTAAGGAAAAGAAGGAAAAGAGAGAGAGTAACACACGTAGGAAATAATGGCAATGAATAACTACCTATAGATAATAACCTTAAATGTAAATGGATTAAATGCTCCAATCAAAAGACCTAGAATAGCTGAATGGATAAGAAATATGAACCACACATATGCTGCCTACAAGAGACCCATCTCAGGACAAAAGACTTACACAGACTGAAAGTGAAGGGCTGGAAACAAATTTTCCAAGCAAAGGGACAGGGAAAAAAAGCAGGGGTAGCAACACTCATATCAGACAAAATAGACTTCCAAAGAAGGGCCATAAAGAGAGACCCAGAAGGTCACTTCATAATACTCAAAGGAAGAATCCACCAAGAAGATATAACATTGTAAATATATATGCACCCAACATAGGAGCACCCAAATACATAAAGAAAATCTTGGAGGACTTCAAGAAAGGTATTGACAGCAACACAATTATAGTAGGGGACTTCAGCACCCCACTGTCAAAAATGGACAGATCTTCCAAACAAAATATCAACAAACATATTGTAGCATTGAACAATGCCCTAGAGGAAATGGACTTAACTGATATATATAGAGCTTTTCATCCCAAAGAAGCAGAATACACATTCTTTTCAAGTGTACATGGAACTTTCTCAAAGATACACCACATGATAGGACACAAAGCAAGCCTCAACAAATTCAAGAAAATTGAAATCATATCAAGCATTTTCTCTGACCACAAGGGTCTGAAACTAGAAACCAACCCCAAAGGAAAAAACCCAAAACACTCAAAATCATTGAGACTGAATAGCGTGCAATTGAACAATGAATGGGTCAGGAATGAGATTAGGGAAGTAATCAAAAACTTCCTGGAAAAAAGTGAAAATGAACTCACAACAACCCAAAACCTATGGGACACAGCAAAGGCAGTCCTGAGAGGGAAGTTCATAGGCCTACCTTAAGAAGATAGAAACAGTTCAAACAAACAACCTAACCCTACACCTACAAGAACTGGAGGAACAACAACAAAGACAGCCCAGAGCAAGCAGAAGGAAGAAAATAACCAAGATCAGAGCAGAGTTAAATGACATAGAGATTAAAGCACAATTCTAAGGATCAATGAATCCAGGAGCTGGTTCTTTGAAAAGATAAACAAAATCGACAAGCCTTTAAGCAGGCTCATCAAGAAAAAAAGGGAGAGGATCCAAATAAACACAATTGGACATGAAAGAGGAGAGATTACAACTGATACCACAGAAATACAAAGGATCGTAAGAAATTACTATGAAGAACTGTATGCTAAGAAATTTGAAAACCTAGGTGAAATGGACACATTTCTAGAAAAATATAATCTTCCAAACTGAATGAAGAAGAAGCAGAAAACCTGAACAGACCAATAAGAGCAGACAAAATCGAAGCAGTCATCAAAAAACTCCCAACACACAAAAGCCCTGGACCAGATGGTTTCACAGGAGAATTCTACAAAGCATTTAAGGAAGAGCTAACCCCTATCCTTCACAGACTATTCGAAAAAATCCAAACTGATGGAAGACTCCCAAACTCGTTTTATGAAGCCAGCCTCATCCTAATCCCAAAACCAAATTAAGACACAACAAAGAAAGAAAACTTCAGGCCAATATCGCTGATGAACATAGATGCTAAAATTCTCAACAAAATATTGTAAACCGCATCCAGCAATACATTAAAAAGGTCATACACCATGACCAAGTGGATTTCATCCCAGGGATTCAAGGATGGTACAATATTCTCAAATCAATAAACACAATACATCACATCAACAACAGCAAAGACAAAAATCACATGATCATATCAATAGATGCAGAAAAAGCATTTGATAAGATACAGCACCCATTTCTGATAAAAACACTCAGCAAAATGGGAATGGAGGGAGCATTCCTCAACGTAATAAAGGCCATATATGAGAGACCTACAGCCAAAATCATACTCAGTGGACAAAACCTTAGAGCTTTCCCACTAAGATCAGGAACAAGACAAGGATGCCCTCTCTCACCACTCCTATTCAACATAGTACTGGAAGTCTTAGCCACAGCAATCAGAAAAGGAAAAGCAATAAAAGGCATCCAAATTGGAAAGGAGGAAATGAAACTGTCACTGTTTGCAGATGACATGATAGTGTACATGGAAAATGCTATAGACTCCACCAAAAAACTACTTGACCTAATAAATGAATTTGGCAAAACAGCTGCAAACAAAGTCAATACTCAGAAATCAAAGGCATTCCTGCATAATAACAATGAAACAGCAGAAACAGAAATCAGGAAAAATATCGCATTTGATATAGCAACAAGAAAAATAAAGTACCTAGGAGTAAACCTAACCAAGGAGGTAAAAGACCTGTACTCAGAAAACTACACAACACTGAAGAAAGAAATTAAGGAAGACACAAACAAATGGAAGCATGTACCATGCTCATGGATTGGAAGAATTAACATCATCAAAATGGTCATACTACCCAAAGCAATCTGTACATTCAATGCAATCCCTATTAGAGTGCCCATGACATATTTCACAGATATAGAACAAACATTGCAGAAATTCATATGGAACCATAAGTGACCCCGAATAGCTGAAGCAATTTTGAGAGAGAAGAACAAAGCAGGAGGGATCACAATACCTAATATCAAACTGTATTACAGGGCCACTGTCATCAAAACAGCCTGGTACTGGCATAAAAACTGGCACATAGACCAATGGAACAGAACAGAGAGCCCAGAAATAAACCCAAGTCTTTACAGTCAATTAATATTTGACAAAGGAGGCAGGAGCATAAAATGGAGCAAAAACAGCCTCTTCAACAGATGGTGTTGGGAGATCTGGTCAACTATGTGCAAAAAATGAAACTCGATCACCAACTTACGCCATACACAAAAATAAACTCAAGATGGATAAAAGACTTAAATATAAGTCATAACACCATAAAAATCCTAGAGGAAAACATTGGCAGGAAGATCTCAGACATTCCCCGCAGCAACATCCTCACAGACATGTCCCCTAAAGCAAGGGACATAAAGGAAAGAATAAACAAATGGGACCTTATCAAAATAAAAAGCTTCTGCATGGCTAAAGAAAACAGCACCAAATTACAAAGAGAACCAACAGTATAGGAAAACATATTTGCTAATGATACCTCAGACAAGGGCCTGATCTCCAAAACATATAAAGAACTCTCATGACTCCACTCCAGGAAGACAAACAACCCAATTAAAAAATGGGCAAAGGACTTGAACAGACACTTCTCCAAGGAAGACATACAGAGGGCCCAGAGACATGTGAAAAGATGCTCAGCATCACTAGACATCAGAGAGATGCAAATTAAAAACAGAATGAGGTACCATCTCACACCAGTCAGAGTGGCCAACATAAACAAATCCACAAACAAATGTTGGAGAGGATGTGGAGAAAAGGGAACCCTAGTGCACTGTTGTTGGGAATGCAGACTGGTGAGGCCACTGTGGAAAACAATATGGAATTTCCTCAGAAAACTAAAAATGGAACTGCCCTTTGATCCAGCAATTCCGCTGCTGGGTTATACCCTAAGAACCCTGAAACACCAATCCAAAAGAACCTGTGAACCCAATGTTCATAGCAGCACAATTTACAATACCCAAGTACTGGAAGCAACCTAAGTGCCCATCAACAAATGAGTGGATCCGAAAACCATGGTATATTTACACAATGGAATTCTATGCAGCAGAGAGAAAGAAGGAGCTTATACCCTTTGCAACAGCATGGATGGAACTGAAGAGCATTCTTCTTCTTTTTTTTTTTATTTATTTATTTTTAAATTTTTATTGTTATTCAATTACAGTTGTATGCCTTTTCTCCCCATCCCTCCACCCCACCCCAGGTGAACCCACCTCCCGCCCCCACCTCCACCCTCCCCCTTGGTTTTGTCCATGTGTCCTTTATAGTAGTTCCTGTAATCCCCTCTTCCCACTGTCCCCGCCCCCCCCGCCCTGGCTATTGTTAGATTGTTCTTAACTTCAATGTCTGAAGAGCATTATTCTAAGTGAAATAGCCAGACGGTGAGGGACAAATACCATATGATCTCACCTTTAACTGGAACATAATAAATGGAAGAAAGAAGAAAACAAAATATAACCAGAGACATTGAAATTAAGAACAATCTAACAATGGGCAGGGGGGAGTGGGGAGGCGACAGTGAGGAGAGGGGATTACAGGAACTACTATAAAGGACACATGGACAAAATCAAGGGGGAGGTAGGGAGGGGGGTTCAGCTGGGTTGTGGTGGAGGGATGGGGAGGAAAGACACACAACTGTAATTGAATAACAATAAAAAATTAAAATTTATTAAAGAGAAAAGAAATTGTGTAACAATTCAAAAGTAAATGGGTGGTGAATTATTAATATAATTTTTAAATCAATGGATTATTATTGAGTCATAATCTCCTGAATATAAAAAATATTTAGCATCATGGTGCTTAAGACATCATTTTAAGTGAATGACCATAATATGTCACAAATGAACACAATTTAATCTTTTGAGATATAAACTCATGACTTTTTTGTGTATTTAAAATAATTCAAGTCTAAGGCAATTTATTTATTTCCCATTTTTTAAAAGGCTCGGGTTGGGGGGAATGGTGGGGGGAAATAAAGATAATTGTACTTAACAATAAAAAAATGGCAAAAAAAATATCAAGGGGGAGGGTGGAGGTGGGGGATGGAGGTGGGATTGACTGGGGTGGGGTGGAGGGATGGGGAAAAATTGCAGACAATTGTAACTGAATTTAAAAAATTTAAAAAATAAATAAAAAAATTTCAGATATCTCACATACAATAAAAAAACAAAAAGAAAAATTTTAGAAATCAACAATTAGCAAGTTGTAAAAAACATAAAACAGAGCATCAAAGACTAATTAAAACAAGGATTAATACATCTCTCTGTATGTTGTATTGTGCGTTCAGCGCCCCAAGTCATGTTGCCACCATTTATACCCCTCTAATCCTCTTCTACACTACTACAACAAATTATTTTTTTAAATCATTTTAAAGGCTGATAATGAGAAAGCAATAGCCATAAAATGATATTCAAATTAAATTGAACAATAAAAAATTTAAAAATACAATAAAATAAAACTCAACACCATAAAAACAAAAATAAAACACAATAAAAAACCAAAAAAACCCAAACAACTTATCAAGCCCTGGCTGGTTTGGCTCAGTGGATTGAGTGTCAATAAAAATAAAAAAAAAATTTTTTTAAATATCATCATATATGAATCTTTGATCAAAATCAGAAAAAGTTCAGCAAACAAAAATAAGTTCCTACACATCTGTCAACCTGGAGAAAAACTTAGAAAAATGTCACATTGACCGGGATGCAGACTTTCAAACAGGTAGCAAAGGGGTGATCTGTTTTTTCCTAGCAGAACTGTGGAGTGTTACAGCATTGGGAAAACAGACTGCAGGCAGCTGCAAACACTACCGGCACTGTGTCTCTCACGCAGGGCTCCTCAGTCTCTGCAGGAAGGACATTCTGGGCCAGGTCTTTGTCTGAGGTGTGGTCTCTCCTGGCCATGGCAGGAGGTTTAGAGCAACCTGGACTTTACTGTCACCTCCCATGTGATAGCCAAAATGTCTCCAAAGATTGCTCTGTGTCCCCCGGGGGAACAGTATATTGCCTCTGGTGGAGAACCAGTTTTAACGTAACAATCTCAAAATATTTTCATATATTGCTATACTAGCAATGTAATGAGAAAGTATACCTTAGATTTCAAGTGTGACTAGAACAGCCACACCTCAGAATATTGTTTAGACATGGAAATAATGAATCAGCATCTTACACCCTCTTTAACTGGAGGGAAGACCATAGGTATTGTTGAGTAGGAAGGAAGAGTGGACACATAGAAAAAAAACTGTACAACACATAAAGAGCATTTCTGATGGGTCAGGGTGCTGTTCATGCATCTGTACAAAAGCACATGAGTGTGTATGTTAGCATAACATAGGAAGAGAAGATTTTTAAAAAAACTAAGACCTTATGGAATAAAGATTAGTAGCAGCAATGTAATTAAGTTAAGTATACTGATTACAAAACTATTGTATGAAAAATAATGAAGTGAGACAGAAATTAATTTATAGTTAGAAAGAAAATAATAATAAATTAACAACATCACAAGGGCCACTGATCCCGGATTAAATTTCCAAAGACTTGGAAATAAAAGAATGTTATAGAAGGACATTTAAAATCAAGGAGAAAGCACTATCTAAGTTAGAATTTCTTCTTATATAGAGCTATATGGGTTTAAATTATCTTATGGAAGGCACAGGTAATCTTTAGTCGAATCTTTATAAAGACTGCCTTCCAGAGGACGGTAGAAGCTGATGCCCATTTTGAAATTGGAGCTGACCATAGAAGCCAAAGGAGCAATACAGAATGAAGGAGACGTGGACAAGTGGCAGTATGTGTGTAGGTGACTTATTAGTGATAAGTACACACAAGAACATTCACTTCCCCTTTTTGTTTATAGCAAGGATTCACAAGTGAACAATATAAAAGTAACAGCTGTGGGGTTTTTTTCAGGAAGAAAAGTAAAAACTAAAAAAGCAATGCAGAGAATACAACATGAATGAGTGATAGATTTCAGCCCACACAGTTAATAAATACTCACAGTTCTCCACATTTATGTACATAAAGGGACTCAATGACAACAACAAAGTTCGTAGAAAAACACCCCTCCAAATCCTTGTTTTGAACAATGCAATAAAAAACCAGAGTCAAAACAAACTGACCCTACTCTGCAAATGTCAGGAACCTGCAGACAATTTCCTATAGAGGAAACAAATGAATAACTAACCCACAAATGTATTCAGGTCATACGTAATGAAGTAAGGGCAAAATCAAGCTATTTAGCACACCTCTTTTTACTTATCAAACACATTATTTTTCATGCTAATTGAATACCCAGAGTGAAAGAAGATACTGTGGAATGTACTGCTCATGATCACTGTTGCAAGGTAATATTTGCAAGACATATATTGAATATGGATCTGCCTCATCAATATGCAAACTGTGTTGAGTATGCCCCATGATAAAAATAAAAAAGAACTGCCCTCACTTTACTGCACAGCTCTCCACAGCTACTACTCTATTTTCCTCCTCCCTTAGTTGCAAAACTCATCGTACCTGTTCTACTTTCACTTGAAATACTTTATGCCTCCCATTGCCACCTCAATTGGGCTTCCATCAGGGAGTAGTGAGCAATGACACATGTGTTGCTGACTTCAATGTTTACTTCTCTTTTTAGCATCCCAAACAAATCATGAACTAGTTAATCAGGCAAGCAAACAACCATAGGCTTATGGCTTTCAAGAGACCTCAGGTGAATATGCTTGGCTTTGGATCTCTCTGACTCTCTCCTGGAGCACCTACTGCACCCTTGGCCTCACCTGATCCTGAGCTATGAGAAGGATGGACTCCTGGTAAAGAAAATCTAGTCTCCTGCATGGATCACAATGGAGGCTGAAGCTCTCTCCTCAGACAAGACAGCAGGAAGGAGGCAAGCATTGGTCTCCTAGACAAACTTAGGGTTCCAAAAGCAACAACCACGTCCCATCCAGCCCAAGGTCACACACAATGAGAGACTGGAGATGAGGAGCTATTTGCAGCTTCCTATGTCTACTCATTATGTGCATTTCCATCCTGTTCTTCCAACCTCTAATTGCATGGTTTCCCTGTGGGTCTAGACAGAAGGGACCGTTTTCCAGGAGATTCTGTGTTCCCAAAAGACCAGCTTGGAATTCCAGTGAATCTTGTTTTTACTATTTCCTCCTCATAAATTCTGTGGGTTCCAGAAGACTAACCTCCCAGCACTTTATCCAAACCCTGATTTAAAATTTTTCCAAATTTAAGACTAGAGGTCCAGTTTGGATTAGGAAACTCAAATCCCTATATATTGACTTCTGGTAGAAACACATCCCTTGATGTCTACAGATAATTGCTATTTTTCTTTTGAACAAAGGGGAGAAGTAACTTCCTTTAATTAACCTTGAGTGTTACACACTGGGCTTCATGACACGTTGGCCAAAACAAATTGGAATTTCAACCTCATATCACAAGAGCTGTCCTACAGTTCCTCACTATGAAATAGTTGTTCCTTATAAGAAATACAGTTAATTTACCACTGTCTTTTGATCCACTCATTTGCTGATGGGCACTTAGGTTGCTTCCAGTACTTGGCTATTGTAAATTGTGCTGCTATGAACATTAAGGTGTATTGGTTCTTTTGTATTGGTGATTCATAGTTCTTGGGGTGTAATCCGAGTAGTGGAATTGCTACGTCAAAAGGAACATTCTATGCAGCAGAGAGGAAGAAGGAGCTCATACACTTTGGGACAGCATGGATGGAACTGGAGAGCATTATGCTAAGTGAAATAAGCCAGGTGGTGAGGCCAAATACCATATGATCTCACCTTTAAATGGAACATAGTCAACAGAAGAAAAAACCAAACAAAATATAACCAGAGATATTGAACTTAAGAACAATCTAACAATAGCTAGAGGGGAGGGGGGAAAGGGACAGTGGGTAGAAGGGTTTTCAGGAACTACTACAAAGGACACATGGACAAAACCAAGGGGAGGGTGGAAGCAAGGGAAGGAGGTGGGTTTGGCTGAAGTGGGGGTAGAGGGGTGGGGATAAAATGCAGTCAACTGTAACTGAACAACAATGAAATAATTAAAAAACAAAAAACAAAAGAAATACAGTTTGATTTTTTTGCACTATAATCTAAGCTTGGCACAGAAAAGTAAATAGATTCTTCCCCGTACCCTCCTGAAGAAAGCTAGCCCTGCAAACATCTTGATTTTAGCCCACGAGAATTCAGGAATTACAAGAGCATAAATGTGTTGTTTTTAAATCACTAGTGTGGAAATTTTACATTCGCGTTAATAATTGAAAATAGATATTTATCCAAAGGATTTGTTTAGGAAATTGAGATAAAGTGTCTCATTTCATTCATTTAGCCTGTCCTGGCTGAAGGCATTTTGCATTGTATTCCCCCTTAAGTGGAAGACACATATAATCATTCTGTAGATATTCAGCCTCTCTGGCTGGTAGAGAATTTCTTCTTGCCTAAGTGTCAGGGGGCTTCATATTTTATGCCTTTGAGAAATTAATATAAAAAAAGGAATTCTCTTTAATTTATGTGTACCATTACTTTAAATCTTTGTGTTTAAATTTTGCCATCTTTAACTTTTATATTACAATTTTATTATACTAAATTTTATTTTCATTCTTTACTTTTTTATCCTTTTCAACTTTCTCTTGTCTCCTTTCAAATATGATATTTTATATGGGTCTGTATTTGTGTACATATATGTGTGTGTTCATTTGAAAAAAAATGTACATGAATAAAATTATATGCACACATACAACTTTACTTGAACAGTTTATTTGGCATCAAGAAAACACCCACCTCTCATTTATTCCTCGCAACATTCATCTGAAGTGATGTTTGTTATCCTACTTTACCGTCAGAAATAAGGAAATTGAGGCTCAGGTTTAAAAATGACATTGTGAATCCAATAAAGATTATGGTGCACTTTCTTGACTTATACACAACTGGAAACATGAGGTATGGACTATAATTTTTGTGACTTTTATTCATCGCATTGTATATTTGAATCATGTTCCACTTATATTATACAATTATACTTCAATAAAGTATACCTAGAAGGGAAAAAGCATAGCAGTGCATGGATTGGAGTAGGATCTAGAGCTCACGTAGCTGATTCACACTGAGAAATGGTAGAAGGTATCTCTTCAACCTGGGAAAAAAAGCAAAGTGCAATCTAAAAAAGTAAATAAGTAAGCAAAATGAAACAGAAACAATTTCATAGATACAGAGAACAAACTGATGGTTATTAGAGAGGGAGGGTGTGGGATGGGGGAATAACAGGAATGGGATTAGGAAGTATAAACATCCAGTCATAACATAAGTCATGGGGTTGTAAAGTACAGCATAGGCAATAGAGTTGATAATATTGTAATAACTATGTACGGTGACACGTGGTTACTAGACTTACTGTAGGTATATAAACATTGAATCACTATGTTATATACATGAAATTAATATAATGTATGCTAACTGTAATTAAAAATAAATTTAAAAGGTACAATTGGCAATAACTACATAGGTGAAGCTAAAGTAATCACCATGGTTCTCTGAAGGTAGAAGAGAAAGGAAGAAGATAGAGTTGGTATCAGAGCAAGAATTAAAAATGCTATACTGCTGGCTTTAAAGATGGGTAAAGGGGAGTGATGTCAGAGAAATGGGAGTGTGAGAGATCCCTTTGGTCTTTCCCCCAGAAATGTCAACAATTTGAAGAGCTATAATTTGACAAAGGATTCCCTGCCCAAAGTACATATGTGCCTCAGACACCAGCACATTGAAACATTTAAGGGTGGGACAGAGGGAACAAACAGGGGAGGCAAGAAGATATGATGTGGGTCAGGGTGGGGTTCTGCCCTCAGGTTTCCCCCACACCCCTGTACACCACAGATGAGAATAAGTCTACCAAGACACGATCTGCTTGGGGAGGAAAGGTGGTGGATATCTCAAAGGAGAAGGGCCAGGAATCTGTTGCTCAATGGGCTTTTATTGGGTGTAATTTGCATAGGAATACAGGGTGTATACTGAAAGCTCAATCATTGTCAGGCAGTAATGATCAAACACTGGATAACATTCATACAACTATGAGGCTTATTAAGATTTCCGGTCAGATAGCCTAAGGGCCATAAAACTTTGGGGAAACAAACTCATTCTATGCTTGGACCCTCATTATTTAAATTGAGGGTATTAGCAAAGCAGGTTTCACAGGATTTTATGCCTCCTTTCTTAGGCCTGATCGCCCCAGGGAACTTGCTCATTCCAGCACAGGGCCCCACCCACCTCCAGCATTGTTTCAGGCTTAAGAGGGGCAGTTGAAGTAAGGCAGCCAAGAGATTAGGAGACTTCTTGCAGACAGAATGAGGACTCAGGCTATGTCAAAGCTGAGGGGTGAGGGTCCATCACCCCCTCTTTCTATAGCCCCCCAAGTCATTCCCTGAGGGCCTCTTTGTGACCATGCCTGTCTTAGGTCATCCCTCCTTTAAGGAATCTTCCCTGCCATTGTCTAACCAGTCATCCGCCCAGGGCCAATCAGGGTGAAGTAAAAGCAAGCAGTGGCAGTACCCCTGCCCGGGAGATAAGCTTTGTCTCCTCAGTAGGTTAGGGCCCCAAGGTTTCTTATTCACCCTTAGCCATGGGGGATTACAGGTTCTGAAACAAGGCAGGGCATTTCCCAAAAATGATGGACCCGTAAAAGGACACAGCACGGGGGCTCGGCTGTGGCTTTCAGGCAGTTGGCATTCCAGAAAAAGAAAAAGAGCCATTGACTCCTGCACTTTAGGGACTCCAAAACTCACCTTCTGACACCCTTGGTGTCAGGTTCTGGAGTACTTCATCTGCAAAGCCAAAAACGGTTACTATAGGATCACTATTTCCCCTGGGTAAATATTGTACTGTGTCACTGACCTCAAGTAGGGGTGCAGAGGGGACGCCAAAGAGGTCCAAGTTCACCTACAACAACAGGGCAAAACAAAAAGTCAATCTGGTAAATGCAGAAAACCCCACCCCCAAGCATTGCTGCTACAATGACAGCAGCTACTGGCATCAATTCTGGGATTACTCAGAGCTCAAAAACTGTAGACTCAGTGTCACATCCTAGTAAATAATGGCCAGACCTCTTCCTAGGAATCTGCTAGAGAAGTGCCACACATACCGAGCTGCCTAGACACAGAAGGAACCCATCAAATAGCATGAATAATCACGGTAACAAGACAGCTTAGAAGGAAAATAAAAGCCTCCAGAAAGTAAACTTGAACACATGGAAATATGTGCTAAAAATGACAGAGAATGTAAGATTGCAATACTGAAAATACTCAACAAGGTGCAAGAAAATATCAACACACAATTGTCTTTCCCATTTTAACCATTTTTAAATGTGAATTTAGTGGCCTTAAGTACATTCACACACACAAAAAGTACATTCACAATGTCCAACCATCACCACCTCACATTTTCATCATTCCAAACACAAAACCTGTATCTATGAAGAAATTATCCCTCATTTTGTCTTACATCGTCCTCTGGTAACCTCTTCTCCTCTATGAATTTGCCTATTGCCTTCAAAGTATATGCACTTCATCATTTTGATCTATGACTTTCATATAATACGTTCATCACATGAAGAGAAAAACTTGATCTAGATGACCTTTCCACAGGGTGAGACTGATTCTGGATGTCACTTGCCATAAACTCTGCACTAACTCTCCACTAATTTTAGAATTAGTCAACAATGCTGTAGCCAGAATATAAGACTCTGTTATCTGGTGGCTGCCAACATAGCTAGGATCATGGTTTGCTTTTTTCGTCTGATCCTCATTGTTCATCCTATACCAGCAGCTATTTTTCATCTCCTAACTACACTTTAACACTTCATTATAGTGCCCAGTTACTTCTCTAGCATTTTCTGCTGTGTGTTTATTTCCTTCTGCACCTGGAATATACCTCCACTTGTCCTTCAAGTTTCAATGGTATTTGAGGCTGGTCTGTGAAGCCTTGGTGGACCTGCAGGAGGACTTAATTATTTGGGAACCCTTTGAAGAAGAGTAAGTAACACCTGACAGTATTTCATTTATTTATTTACAGGACTTTCCCCAAGTTTAGACTCTGAGCTTAAAGGAAGGAGCGAATCTTACTATTTTCTTCCTCCACAGAATATATTTTAGTGCTTACCATACAGTAATTGCTTAATAAATATTTGCAGAGGCTGCAAAACCAGACAGTTGAGTGAAGGAAACAGATACATCCTACCTGGTGGGAAATGAGGGGCAATGAAAAACGGGAGGGATGCCCCGGGACAGAGGCTAGTGCCAGAAAAGACAGATGTGAGAAAGAAGACACTCTGGTAACCCAGAATCTCCCTCCAGACTCGGGAATAGAACATTTCTTGTGGGGTTCCTGTTCTACAGCCCCAAGAAAGGGTAGCGAGGAGGAAGCACTCGTGTCACCTCTGGAAGACACAACTGCGTGTTCTCATAACCTGTGATTGGTAGAGTACACCCTAGAGCACTAAGGGGAAGCATTTAAGGGTTTCTGGGGCTTGAGGAGCTCAATTCCCATGTGCCTCAGTGAAGACATTTTCTTTTGTCTTTCTGTTCCCTGAGAGATTTAATTACCTGGAGCTAGGAGAGAAAAACAGAATGCAAACTTGTGCCAGATTTAGTCCTGGGAGACCTCTGTGGGTTCTTATGTCTTTGTCCTCTTTCTTCCCAGAAGGAGGTCACCGCTCTTTAGATATGAATTCTATAACTACGTACCTATCAATAATGACTTTAAATGCTCTCATCAAAACACATAGGGTGGCTGAGTGAATAAGAACACATGACCCAAGTGTCCATCAATAGATGATTCAGTAAAGAAGATGTGCTACATATATACAAGGGAATATTACTTGCTGATAGAAAAGAAAGAAATTGTACTATGTCTGACAACATGGTTAAATGTAGAGAGCATTGTGCTAAAGGAAATAAGTCAGACATAGAAATTCAAATACTGTGTATTATATCTGTCTAAACTCAAGAGCTTGTAGACACAGAGAAGAGATCGGTGTTTGCCGTAGATGGGGGATGGGGACATAGGTGAAACAGATGGAGTGGGTCAAACGGTACAAACTTCCAGTTACAAAATCAGTAAGTTCTGGAGATGTAATCTACAGCACAGTGTCTACATCTGATAACACTGCGCTGTGTATTTAAAATTTGTTGAAAGAGTAACTATTAAAGGTTCTCATCATAAGAAAAATGTTTTTGTTACATTGTGTGGTGATGGATGGTAACTTGACTTATTTGGTGAATCATTATGTTGTCCAGATGAAACTACTATAATGTTAAAAGTCAAGAATATGTTTTTAAAAAAAAAAAACCCACACACATTTATTATCATTCAGTTCTTAAGGTCAAAAGTCTAAAATATGCCTCATTTTATTAAACGTCAAGTTGTCCACAGAGCCATGTTATCTTTAGGGGGATGTAAAGGATAATCTGTTTGTTTGCCTTGTCCTGGTTCTGCAGGATGACAACACTCCTTGCTGGGTGTCTCGTCCCCATCTTCAAAGTCGGCAATGGGGGATGAAGTCTTTCATGCATCACATCCCTTCTGGCCTCCCTCTCTCACAATTAAGGAAATGTGATTACTTTGGTCCACTCAGACAATTCAGGATACTCTCCTGCTTGAAGATTAGCTGATTAGAAACCTTAATTTCATCTATCATCTAATTCATGTAGTCTAGATTCACAAAAGTTGGTTTTCAGGAGGTGGACATCTTGGGGAGGCCATTATTCTGCCTGCCACACTGTGTGACAGGATTTTGCCCAAAGACATGTCTATGGAAGTCTGTTAGGTGGAACTTTTTGGAAATCCTATAGTTTTGAATTTAAATAATATTTTTAATTAGAAATATCAATGTACAAACTGGCATAATATTGAGCAATACAAGCATGATATTGAGCAAAGTATGGCTGCCATGAAAATACACTTTGCAACATTCTGTTTATATGAAGTTCAAAATAGGTAAGAAGTAATCTATGCTTTTAGAAATCTGGACAGTGGGAAGAGGTGGTGACTGGAATTAGGCACAAAGGAAGGTACTATGTGGCTGCACATGTTCTATTTTTTGGTCTGAGTTATGATTACAGAGAATATATTAAGTTTTTGAAAGTTCATTGAACAGTTGATATGATAATTTTCCATATGTATATTTTACTTCAAAGCCACATAAAACAATCCTTTCTAATGCTCTCCAATACTACCCCTTAATTCCTCTCAGTCTTCCTGAATGGATGATAGATTTTAGTGTTTGGAGGTACAGCACCTATTCTGTGACCACGAAGACAAAAAACACACACAAGAAATCATGGTGCATAAAAAATAAGACTATTTCTTTAAGAATATCATGAGAAAGTCAGAGTAGTCCGGAGCTCCCTCCCTAACTCTACACCTGTGATTTGCAAATAAGTAAAGCTTTAATTTATTGATGTCTTTATTGTGGCAGAACATCCCTTTATGCTTAGTGGCATCCGAAACTCAACACACTGTTATAATAACTGTATCTGTATTTTTGTAATCGTTGCACACAAGTGGATCACATGGTTGGAGCATCGTCCCATACACCAAAAGGTTGAGGGTCAATTCCCGGTGGAGCACATACTAGGTTAAGGGTCCAATCCTGTTGGGGCACATAGGGAAGCAACCAATCAATGTTTTCTCTCACACATTGATGTTTGTCTCTTTCTCTATCCCCTTTCCTCTCTCTAGAAAATCAATAGACATATCCTAGGGGAGGATTTTCTTTAAAAAGCCTTGATAAATAAGAAGACTTCCAGAAGATAATTATTAAAATAGAGCCCCAAAATGCCATAGGGAGACCAAATGAAAAATTTAGAGATTTTTTTCTCTGCATAAATAAATACTTAGTGGTCACAGAACCTGCCCTCCACCAGCCAGGAACCTGGCATGGATGGGCACTTGTAACATCACTTACTGCCCTCCCTGCTGGGTACCTTGTGGTCTCCAGAGATTCTTATCTCTCCCCAACCTTCACATTCAGGGTATTCACAGTGCAACTTACACAACAACGCCCACTCTTCTTTCATTTCCATTGTCTGTTGTATCTGCATTTCAAATGCCACCTCCATCCATCAGGCACCCAACCCCCAGCAAACAAGTACTAGATTGGGAATCATTATGAATATGTGAAGAGCAGGCCAATAAAAAGAAAAGCACTGTCTACATGAGGAAGCCCAAAGAGATGGTACAAGGAAAGGAACAGCTCCTTAGCATGTTAATCCAAGAGTTAAGTCCCTGGACTCAAGAAATCTGGAAGGAAAAATCTTATTTCTTTTCAGCCTAGAAATACAAGCCTGAGGCAGGAGCAGGGGTGGTGGTGTTCATATTCAGAGGCGTTTGACCCTCTAGAGTGGAATTTCCACATCTGCTTTATACATATTTTTACTCTCACTTTTTTCTCTAAGATCATTCAGCTGTTGATCTAATGATGCAAGAATAAAGCATGAATGAATTGAAATTTACACAAGTGGTAGGTATATTGTTTGCAAAGTTGGCCCCACTTCTTTGTCTGTTTCCAGTCTTTGGCAATGTGACTGTGAAGCTCCTCCCATCCAGAGGAGGAGTTATTTCTCCACATTTGAAACTGGGATGGACTTATGAAATTTAATTTGTTTTGACCAATAAATATTGTGGAAGTGAGAGTATGCTTTGCCATGCCTTGTCATTTTGGTGGTTCTCACTCGTAATGCTGGCTCAGCTATGTGAACAGTTCAGGTGGAACTTCCAGAGGAGAAGGGGGCATGTGGACAGAGCTCACTTATTCCAACCAAGGCCTCCCTAGATCAGCCACAATAGCTGAGCCACTAGTGTATTAAAAAGCCCAGCCAAGGTCAGCAGTCACCCCCTGGCTTACCCATAGTTAACTGCAGATTCATGAGGAGACCAGCAGACATCAGAACTCCTCCCCACTATACAAACTCATTGTAAATAAAGGAATTAACTTCCAGCTAAGATGCAGGAGTAGGTGATACTCTTTGCTTGCTCACACAAGCAAAGAAGGACAACGACAAATTTAAAAACAAAAAATAACCAGAACTGCCAGAAAATCAAACTGTATGGAAGTCCGATAACCATGGATTTAAAGAAGAAACATTCATTCAGACTGGTAGGAGTTGCCGAGTCACACAGCCAAGGTGGAGAGAACCCATAGCAAGGAGGTGACTGCAACACAGGGTGGGTGAGACAGCTGTGGCAGACCTGGTAGTCTCACATTTGTGTTCAGATAACAGGAAGAACACCTGAGGGAAAACATAAACAACACAACCCAGGGCTCCAACCCGGGAAAATAACACCTTAAATCCTCTGGCCATAAAAACCTGTGGGTGTTGCAGTGGTGGGAGAAACTCCCAGCCTCACAGGAGAGTTCACTGGAAAGACCTACAGGGTCTTAGAATGTACAAAAACCCACCCACTTGGGAATTAGCACTAGAAGAGCCCAATTGGCTTGTGGGTAGAGAAGGAAGTGATGAAAGTTGGGACGGAGCTGGGCAAACCACATTGTTCCCTCTCCAACCCCTCCCCCACATACAGCAGCACAGTGCAGGGACCTGGGTTGCCCTGCCCTGGTGAATACATAACCATCAATTCCTAACACTGTAACAGGTGGGCTGAGACAAAAAAAATATGGCCCTAATGACAAAACAGATCAAAACTCAAAAAATAGGATTAAGGATTTAAAGAGATATCAAATGCACAGTTCAAAACATTGGCAATCAGGGTGCTCACACATATGGTTGAATATCGTCACAAAATGGAGGAAACAGTGAAGGCTATGCAAAGTGAAATGAAGAGAAATGTATAGGGAAATAACAGTGAAGGGAAGGAAACAGGGACTCAAATCAATGATTTGGAGCAGAAGGAAGAAATAAACTTTCAACCAGAACAAAATGAAAAATAAAAAAACTCAAAAAAATGAGGAGAGGCTTAGGAACCTCCAGGACAACTTTAAATGTTCCAGCATCCAAATCATAGGAGTGCCCGAAGGAGAAGTGGAAGAGGAAGAAATGGAAAACTTCCTTGAAAAAATAATGAAGGAAGACTTCTCCAATCTGGCAAATGAAGTACACCTCCATGAAGTCCAGGAAGCTCAAAGAGGCCCAAAAAAAGTTGGACCCAAGGAAGCACACACCAAGACATCATAATTACATTATCCAAGATAAAGATAAGGAGAGAATCTTAAAAACAGCAAGAGAAAAGGAGAGAGTTACCTACAGAGGAGTTTCCATAAGACTAACAGCTGATTTCTCAAAAGAAACCTTTCAGGCAAGAAGGGGCTGCAAAGAAGTATTTGACATAATGAAAGGCAATGACCTATATCCAAGGTTACTCTATCTAGCAAAGGTTTCAATTAGAATGGAAGGGCAGATAAAGTACTTCACAGACAAGGTCACGTTAAAGGAGTTCATCATCACCAAACCCTTATTATAAGAAAGGTTAAAGGGACTTACCTAAGAAAAAGAAGATGATCAAAAATATGAACAATAAAATGACAACAAAGTCATAAATGCCAATACCTGAACCTAAAAACCAAAAACAAAGCAAACAGCTAGAAAAGGAACAGAGTCACAGAAATGGAGATTGTATGGAGGATTATCAGTGATGAGAGGGAGTGGGAAAATGGGGGTAAAAGGTACAGGGAATAACTGGAATTTGTTGATATAAAATAGAGGGAGGAGGGGGATGGGAGGTTAAGAATAGTACAGGAAATAGAGAAGGCAGAGAACTTATAGTATGAATCATGGGCATGAACTAACAGGGGTGAATGCTTATGGGAGGGGAGTGCAAGGCAGAGAGGGATAAAGAGGAGGAAAAAATGACACAACTATAATAGCATAATCAATAAAATACACTTTAAATAAAAGAAAAGAAAGGAATTACATTACACAATTCACCTTTTTAGGATAACTTGTTACATAGCAATAGCAACTGACTGTAATCAAAGCAAACTAAACTGAGTGCTATTATAATAATCTGTTACTTCCTACTTTTAGCTTTTGTACTGATGTTGGAGGACAGCATTCACAATCATGCTTTTATTCAAATGTATTTCAGATAACTGCATAAAAGTGAGCCCACTGAGGTTTCTATCCAGGTACTCAGGACAGCATGGACTGTGCACATTTGTGCAGGAAAAGTGGTGATACTTTCTCACGTGACTGGGTAGGATTATAACTCCTGTGTGATTCATCCATTAATGGTAAAGACTGAAGACACTCCTGAGCATAAACAAGATATATATTGTATGATATTCATATCAGTCACTCACTCTCCCTTTGGTGGATTTGGAAACATTTAGAAAAGGGAAGACATTTCATTTAGAGCACTGGAAGGAGTTCCATTTGCAGGGAGCACATTGAAAGTTTTCAAGCAGAAACAGGAAAGTAATTCAGAAAAAAACAAAAAACACTTCACATAATTCTTCACCCCTCACACATGGACATCATATTCCACATTTCAATAAGTAAATGGAAGCATGAAAAATATTTTATATAACAATGAATTGTCTGGCTATTTTTGCTTCATTGTATGTAAGGTCATCTGTTACATATTAGATCAGTCTATTTATTAATATCTATATTTCTTAGTGGACTCTTCTTGGAAACATAGATTTCATAGTTTTTGTCAGAGGCTATGTTAGGCATTTGGATACACAGCTGAATAACAGAATGAAGTGCATAAAACCAGGAGACCAGCTATAAAACCTACCAGCATGTTCAAGTCTATATTATCAAGAAGTGTGGTAAAGGTATTGCTATAGAAAATAGTGATGACCATGGAAGTGAAAACTGTCATCTGAGATGGTCCTTTACAACAAAATTATGTAAATGACCTAGTATCCCAGTGTAGTTTAGGCCATAGGAGTAGTATAATACATGACTGCTCTTTCAGTAAAACAATAGAAATATTGCTTGGAATGATATATGTCATATAGAATAAATTATGCTAATGCAATTAATGGTAACCCCTGATGCACATGAGAATTTCTAATTATGTATCGTCCAAAGATTGTATTAACTTGTGTCAGAACTTCTTGCTCTGAAGATTTGAACATTCATGGGCACTTCTTCACCCACGTACAATTGGCCCTTGGGAAGCCTACCTGCAAGGAATCTTTGCAGGACCCTCTTTATGTACTTGTTCCTGAGACTGTAGATGAAGGGGTTCAGCATGGGTGTGACCACAGTGTACATCACTGAGGCTGTTGAACTTGATTGTAACTGGTAGGAACGACCAGAGCTGAGATACAAGCCTAAGCTCGTACCATAAAACAAGGAGACAACTGAGAGGTGAGATGCACAGGTGGAAAATGCTTTATATTTTCCCTGAGCTGATGGGATTGCACATATGGAGGACACTATCTTAGAGTAAGAATAAAGGATCCCAGTAAGGGGACCACCACCCAGCAGCCCTGCTGCAAAGTACATCACCAAGTCATTAGGAAAGGTGTCAGAGCAGGCAAGTTGGATGACCTGTTTGAGTTCACAGAAAAAGTGGGGGATTTCCAAGTCTGAGCAGAAGGACAGATCCAACACCATTAAGCTTTCTAACAAGGAATTCAGAATACTAATGACCCAGACCACCAGAACCAGCAGGCCACAGCGCCCGGGGTTCATGATGACTGTGTAGTACAGGGGGTGACAGACGGCCACATACCTGTCATAGGCCATCACAGTCAGGGTGAAGTCATCCAACCCTGCAAAGAGTATGAAAAAATACATTTGAGTGATGCATCCTAAATAGGTGATGACTTTGCTCTGTGTCTGGATGTTCAGCAGCATCTTTGGGATGGTGGTGGAGGTGAAGCAAATGTCTACCAAGGACAGGTTGGAGAGGAAGAAGTACATGGGCGTGTGGAGGTGGGAGTCTGAGCTGACAGCCAGGATGATGAGCAGGTTTCCCAACACAGTGATCAGGTACATGCAGAGGAAGAGCCCAGATAGAATACGCTCTAGTCCAGGTGTCTCTGAAAATCCCAAGAGAAGAAATTCTGAAAGTTGTGTAACATTGCCTGGTCCCATGTGGTGCAGGTGACTATCACAAAATAGAAAACAAAATGAATAACTAATTTTCACATTAGCAAGCATTAGTAAAAAAATAAATGCTACACATATATTTTAGTATCTAAAAAATAATTTCCATATTTGGTGTAGGATCTGGTTCCTGCTAAGGCATGTCTTGTGCCAGTGCTCACTAGAATTTCCTTTTCTACCATCAACCCATTCTTCAAACTCAATGTATATTGCTGTATAATTAAGGAAGTAGTTTGTGCATTGGAGGAATATACTTGTATATTGACTTTACACCATGTTCCAGGAACTGTTCAGAATACAGGCTGATGAAAAACAAGAGTCTCTAGAAACCATCATGGACAAAGGATATGATCAAATAAAAATAATAATACAACATAACCAATGGAGCAAATGTTATATAAAAGGTATATCACATTAAATGCAGAAAGTTGATAGAGGTTGTTCTTTTTGTCAAGACTTCCAACAGGCAACACACTAACAGGCACCTCAAAGAAGACTAAATGGGAGGCGAAGGGGGAGCAAGTGTTTTCCAGGCAGCAGGAATAGACAATGCAAAGGCCTTGAGGAAGATGGCAGTTTGGGAAAATGAAGGCTCATACTGAGCCAGTGTGTCAGGGGCAGAAGAGATGGTGTCAGGTGATAGTAAGAAACAAGGGGGCCTCCATGTTGCTGTTGAAACTTCAAGTCACAGAGAGTCCCTTTTGTACACTATGAAAATCTTGCACTTTATTAATCTGCTTGGAAAAGCATCCTGTGAACTGAAAAGAATTTCCTCCTCAGTCCCTTCTCTTGATGGAGTTCTGGCCCCTGTGTGATAAGTCACCTTGGAATACATGGGTCCAGGTACCCCTTCTCTGAGCAGTGCTCTCAGTTTACGAGGCTGGTGCACACACACATCAGGTCTCCTCATGGATGTGGTCTCCATGTTTGTCCCACTCACTATTTAGGCTATGACAAGATACCACTCATCAGTCCAGATCAAGTATCTTTTCCAAAAAAAATTTAGACATACTACCTCAATACTGGTATGGTAAGGGTGCATGCACAAATAAGCTTGGGGTCCCATACAGGAATGTCCATTTTGTGCCCTGTGTTTAAAGAAACATAAACATAGAGGGAGAGAGAGGAAGAAAATGGAGATGAGGTAGAAATATATCTATTGATAATAAGCTCAGGTGATTTCTGGGAGATGATGAAGAAGAAATGTATTTGGATTCTGGCAGTTTTAAAATTCTAACTTAATCCCTTGAAGTCAAGCAAAAATAATACAGGACAAGAGATATATTTGTCCAAAATAGAAAGGTAGTTATCTAAATATGGTGTGGAAACACCTTGATGATTGACTACCTAGTGAAAAGTGATTAACAAAACAAACTATATTTTACAAAAGGAAATCTTTTTAATGTCAAGCGATAGGAGACCGGCTTTTCTTGTGCCGTTTCTATAGTTATATTTGACCTGTGGGTTTTTATAGGGTTAAAATGCAGATGAGAGAAACCCCTCCCTCACTTTTCTCAAGTGGCCCTTTTCTTTCTTGGACTTTGGATTTGGATCTCATTTTGGCAAATCAGTAGGCACTGTCTAATTCTGGTTCTGGTCTTCATCCAACATGCAAAGGCCTCCCCAGGATGTGACTAATAAAGCCTGCACACGCCATGACAAACCATTCTTCTACACTGAGTAACTTTCTTCACGTGACTTAAGCCCAACCACGTTATCATGCAAACATTTATTTCACCATAATCTGCCTTCACCATCACAATGGGGTGGGGGAGATTGGGGGAGGGGGAATGCAGACAACTGTACTGGAACAACAATGAAAATATTGTGGACAGTTGTGTCTGTTGTCTAAATGGTAAGTAGGATATAGACAAGGGAAGCATAAGAATAGTATAGGAAATGTAGAAGCCAAAGAACTTTTATATGTATGATCCATGGACATGAACTAAAGGGGAGGAATGTGCGTGGGAGTGGCTGTGTAGGGGGAGGGGTGCCAATGGAGGAAAATTGGGCAACTGTAATAGCATAATTGATAAAATATATTTAAAATTAATGTAGAAATAAAAATATATAAAAATAAAAATAAATATTGGACATTGAAAAACTAAAGAAATGAAATCTGCTAAATTAAAAACAAAACAGATTCTTCCAGCCAAGATGGAGATTCTTCTGGGCAAGTATAGACACTGTGCCTCTTCGCACAACCAAAAGAAGGACAACAACAATTTAAAAACAAAAAACCAGAACTGACAGAAAATTGAACTGTATGGAAGTTCTACAACCAAGGAGTTAAAGAAGACACATTCATCCAGGCAGGTGGGAGGGTCCGAGATGCACAGCTGGGCGGAGAGGACTTCTGTAAAAATGGTGGCTGGCGGACCTGGGAGTCCCACATTCACGCACAGATAAACTGAGAGGAACAAACAAGGAGTGAAACAGACCACGTAATCCCAGGGCTCCAGCACGGGAAATAAAGCCTCAAACCACTGATTGCAAACACCTATAAGGGTTTGAGGCAGTAGTGGAAGAAACTCCCAGCCTCACTGGAGAGTTCCTTGGAGAGACCCACAGGGTCCCAGAATGTACACCCACCCACATAAGAATCAGCACCAGAAGGGCCCACATTGAATCAGTAGCCTAAATGTTAGGTAGAAAATAGACAAGGGGAGGGTAAGAATAATATAGGAAATGTAGACGCCAAAGAACTTCTATGTATGACCCATGGACATGAACTAAAGGGGGGAATATGGGCAGGAGGGGGTGGGCAGGGAGGAGAGGAGTGAAGTGTGGGGGGGGGAATGGGACAACTGTAATAGCATAATCAATAAAATATATTAAAAAAATAAAGTAAAGATTTCAAACCTAAGAAAACAAAACAATGCCTGATCTGAACAAGCAGGGCTTCACCTGCTTTGCTCACCTCTGTACTTTCGTAGATGTTCTGTAGACCTGTGCACTTACCCAGGAACCCGTTGAAGTGAAAGTGAAGTAATGAAAGGAAAGGCAGGGAGAACAAAACCTGGTTAAACAGAGTGATTTAGCAACTGTGTTAAGAAAATGAGGGGAGCATCAAAAGGTAATGAAAACAAGGTATAAATACCAACATGCATTTGTACTTAAATTGGCAGAGGTATAGACACAGAAGGTAATGTGTGATGTCCCTAGAATGGTGGCAAAGCAGAGGCTCAGTGTTATTTGTTGGATGAATCAGGAATTAGGCCTCAGTATATAAGTACATTTAACACATGGTAAGGTTGTATTTCTATGTATTTGGAAAGGTTGGATTGTTGAATAAAAGCTGGAAAAATAAACATCCACCTGCAAGAAAGTGAAGTAGATCCCCTACCCTTGTCATGTGACATAAAATCTGAGGGATGGACTACTCACTGGAAGAGTAACCAGTCCTTTTAGGTGAACAGAATGAAAACTACATATTAATATTGATGGGTGGCCCACACCACCCTAATCAAGTCCGAGACTCGGGAGTAAAAAGACAGACATATTTAACAAATAAAATGGAAAACATTTTTATGGCCAAAATATCACTAAAGTAATTAAAAAATAATACTTTTTAGTTATTTTTATTTTTACTGTGTTAATTTTTATTGAATTTATTGGGGTGACATTGCATAATAAAATTATATAGGTTTCAGCTGTACAACTATCTAATACATCACCTGAATGTTGTATTGTGTGTTCAGCGCCCCAAGTCAAGTCTCCTTCTCCCAACATTCTCCCCCTTTTACCCTCTTCTTCATCTATCCACCATAATTTTTAACAATCATCTAAAAGGCTGACAACGAAAAAATAGTAACCATATAGTAATACTCAAATTATTCAAAAAACATCAAATATGAATCTTTGATAAAAATCAGAAAAAGTTCAGCAAACAACAAAGTTCCTTGATACCTGTCATCCTAGAGAAAAACTTAGAAAAATGTCACATTGACTGGGATGCAGACTTTCAAACGGGTAGCAAAGGGGTGCTCTGTTTTTTCCTGGCAGAACTGTGGAGTGTTACAGCATTGGGAAAACAGACTGCAGGCAGCTGCACACACTACCAGCACCTGTGTCTCTAACACAGGGCTCCTCAGTCTCTGCAGGAAGGACATTCTGGGCCAGGTCTTTGTCTGAGGTGTGGTCTCTCCTGGCCATGGCAGGAGGTTTAGAGCAACCTGTACTTTACCGACACCTCCCATGTGACAGCCAAAAATGTCTCCAAAGATTGCTCTGTGTTCCCTGGGGGAACAGTATATTGCCTCTGGTGGACACCAGAGTTTTAACGTAGCAATCTCAAAATATTTTCATATATTGTTATAATAGCAATGTAATGAGAAAGTATACCTTAGATTTCAAGTGTGACTAGCACAGCCACACCTCAGAACATTGTTTAGACATGGAAGTAATGAATCGGCATCTTACACCCTTTTTGACCAAAAGGAAGACCATAGGTATTGTTGAGTAGGAAGGAAGAATGGACACATAGAAAAAAACTATACAACACACAAAGGGCATTTCTGATGGGCCAGGATGCTGTTCATGTATTGTACAAAAGCACATGAGTGTGTGTGTGAGCATAAAATGGGAAGACAAGATTTAAAAAAAGAAACTAAGACCTTATGGAATAAAGATTAGCAGCAGGAATGTAATTAGGTTAAGTATACTGATTACAAAACTATTGTATAAAAAATATATTGAGAATCAAATTAATTTATATTAAGACAGAAAATATTAACTTAACAATGTCAACATGGGCCACTGATCCCAGATTAAATTGCCATAGAGTTGGAAATAAAGAACGTTATGAAGAGTCTTTTTTTTTAATA
This sequence comes from Desmodus rotundus, assembly GCF_022682495.2. Classification (NCBI taxonomy): domain Eukaryota; kingdom Metazoa; phylum Chordata; class Mammalia; order Chiroptera; family Phyllostomidae; genus Desmodus; species Desmodus rotundus. Next base: position 43,792,121 of record NC_071395.1, on the reverse strand, counting down.
TATTTATTGATTATGCTATTACAGTTGTCCCATTCCCCCCCCACTCCACTCCATCCTGCCCACCCCCCTCCCTCCCACGTTCCCCCCCCATAGTTCATGTCCATGGGTCATACTTATAAGTTCTTTGGCTTCTACATTTCCTACACTATTTTTACCCTCCCCCTGTCTATTTTCCACCTATCATCTATGCTACTTATTCTCTGTACCTTTACCCCCCTCTCCCCCTCCCACTCCCTTATTGTCAACCCTCATGTTCTAGTTGTTTGCCTAGTTTGCTCTCGTTTTTGTTTTATGTGTGGTCGTTAATAACTGTGAGTTTGCTGTCATTTTTACTGTTCCTATTTTTGATCTTCTTTTTCTTAGGTAACTCCCTTCAACATTTCATATAATAAGGGCTTGGTGATGATGAGCCTCTTCAACTTGACCGTATCTGAGAAGCACTTTATCCTCCCTTCCATTCTAAATGATAGCTTTGCTGGATACAGTAATCTTGGATGTAGGTCCCTGCGTTTAATCTTGGGTAATGTAACCATGGTGTGCCTTGTTGTGTTCCTCCTTGGGTCCACCTTCTTTGGGACTCTCCGAGCTTCCCGGACCCCCTGGAAGTCCATTTCCCCTGCCAGACCGGGGAAGTTCTCCACCATTTGTCCAAATAAGTTTTCAATTTTTTGTTCTTCCTCTTCTCCTTCTGGCACCCCCGTAACTCGGATGTTGGAACGTTTCAAGGTGTCCCGGAGGTTCCTAAGCCTCTCCTCATTTTTCCAAGTTCTTGTTTCTTCATTCTTCTCTGGCTGGATGCTTGTCTCCTCCCTCTGGTCCACACCATCGATTTGAGTCCCAGTTTCCTTCTCATCACTATTGGTTCCCTGTACATTTTCCTCTGTTTCTCTTAGTATAGGCTTCATTTTTTCATCTGTTTTTCGAATAGATTCAACCAAGTCTGTGAGCATATTGATAACCAGTGCTTTGAACTGTGCATCCAATAGGTTGGCTATCTCCTCGTCGCTTAGTTGTATTTTTTCTGGAGCTTTGAAGGGCTCTGTCATTTGGGCCATTTTTTTTTGTTTGTTTGTCTTGGCGCCTCTGCTACTTTAAGGGGCGGAGCCCTAGGTGTTCACCAGGGCGGGGTAATGCTGGTCACTGCGCTGTGACGCTGTACGTGGGGGCGGGGCCGAGAGGGAGCAATGGCGCCCGCTCCACTCTCCTCCGGATCTCAGTCTTTCACTCCGCTACCCACAATCAAACTGGGCCCCCCTGGTGCTGGTCCCCGAGTAAGTGGGCCTGTGCACACTCTAGGCCCCCGTGGGTCTCTCCAACAACCTCTCCTGTGAGGCTGGGAGTCTCCCCTGCCGCCCCAACCCCCAGGGGCGCCTTCAATCAGAGGCTTGAGGCTTTATTTCCCTGAGCTGGAGCCCTGGGTTGCGCAGTGGTCTGCTTCTCTGCCCGCCGTTTGTCCGGTTTATCTGTGGGCGAATGTGGTGCCGCAAGGTGCTACCTGCCACTCTGCCTGCCCCACTCTCCGCCACTCTGAGTCCGGCCCTCTGGGTTTATCTGTGCAAATGTGGGACTGCAGGTTCTGCTAGTGCTCGGACTGCCTGCGCCATTTGTCCCACACTCCGCCAGTCTCAGTCCCGCCACAGCCACGCGAGTCCTCTCCACCCCAGTGCCGTCTCCGCCCCTCCTACCAGTCTGGATGAATGATTATTTTCTGTTTCCTTGGTGTTGGTCCCCCTTGCTGTTCGATTCTCTGTCAGTTCTGGTTGTGCGAGGAGGCGCAGTGTGTCTACCTACGCCGCCATCTTGGTTCTCCTGAAGAGTCTTTTAAAGTCAGGGAGAAAACAGTATCTAAGTTATAATTTCTTCTTATACAGAGACATGTGGATTCAAATTTGCTTATGGAAGGTACAGGTAATCTTCTGTCCAATCTTTATAAAGAATACCTTCCAGAGTATGGTAGAAGATGATGCCCATTTTGAATGTGGAGCTGACCACAGGAGCCAAAGGAGCAATACAGAATGAAGCAGATGGGAACAAATGGCAATATGTGTGTAGGTGACTTATTAGTGCTAAGTACACACAAGAATATTCACTTCCATTTTTTGTTTATAGCAAGGATTCACAAGTGAAGAATATCAAAGTAACAGCTGTGTGGTTTTTTTTTTTCAGTAAGAAAAGTAAAACATAAAAAAGCAATGGAGAGAATATAATGTGACTGAGGGATAGATTTCAGCCCACACAGTTCATAAATACAATTCTCCACATTTATGTACATAAAATGACTCAATGACAACGACAAAGTTAGTAAAAAAAAAAAAAGACTTCTGCAATTTCTTATTTAGAAGAATGCAACAAAAACCAGAATCAAAGCAAACTGACCCCATTCTGCAAATGTGAGGAAATTGCAGACAAATTGCAATAGAGGACACAAATGAATAACTAACCCACAAGTGTATTCAGGCCACAGGTAATGAAGTAATGGCAAAATCAAGCTATTTAGGGCACCTCCTTTTACTTATCAAATAAATTCTCTTTAATTCTAATTGAAAATGCAGAGTGAAAGAAGATACTATGGATGCACATTACATGACCACTGTTGCAAGGTAATATTTGCAATAAGTGTACTGAATATGGATCTCTCTCATCAATATGGAAACAGTGTTGAATATGCCCCATGATAAAAATAAAGAACTGCCCTCTCTTTACTGCACACCTCTCCACAGCTAGTACTCTATTTTCCTACTCCCTTCAGTTGCAAAACCTATCGTACTTGTTGTACTGTCACTTGAAATACTTTACGCCTCCCATTGCCACCTCAATTGGGTTTCCATCGGGGAGTTGTGAACAAGGACCCATGTGTTGCTCACTTCAATATTCACTTCTCTTTTTAGCATCCCAAACAAATCATGAACTAGTTAATCAAGGAAGCAAACAACCACAGGCTGATGGCTGTCAAGAGACCTCAGGTGAATGTCCTTGGCTTTGGCTCTCTCTGACTCTCTCCTGGAGCACCTGCTGCACCCTTGGCCTCATCTGATCCAGAGCTCTAAGAGGATGGACACACCTGATCCTGAGCTCTGAGAGGGCAGACTCCCAATAAAGGAAATCTAACCTCCTGGATGGATGACAATGGAGGCTGAAGCTCTCTGCTCAGACAAGACAGCAAGAAGGAGGCAAGCATTGGTCTTCTAGAGAAATTTAAGGCTTCAAAAACAACAACTAATTCTATCCATCCTAAGGTCACACACGCTGAGAGGCTGGACCTGAGGAACTATTTACAGCTCCCTATGTCTGCTCGTTATGTGCATTTCCATCTTGTTCTTCAACCTCTAATTGCATGATTTCCCTGTGGGTCTGGACAGAAGGGACTGTTTACCTGGGGATTCTGTGTTCCCAAAAGACCAGCTGGGAAGTCCATTGAATCCTGTTTTTACTAGTTCCTCCTCATAAAGCCTGTGGCTTCGAGAAGACTAACCTCCCAACAGTTTATCCAAACCCTCAGTTAAAACTCAAATCAACGGTGTGGACCAGAAGGAAGAAAGAAACATACAACCAGAAAAGAATGAAGAAACAAGAATTCGGAAAAATGAGGAGAGGCTTAGGAACCTCCAGGACATCTTGAAACGTTCCAACATCCGAATTATAGGGGTGCCAGAAGGAGAAGAGGAAGAACAAAAAATTGAAAACTTATTTGAACAAATAATGGAGGAGAACTTCCCTAATCTGGCAAAGGAAATAGACTACCAGGAAGTCCAGGAAGCTCAGAGAGTCCCAAAGGAGGTGGACCCAAGGAGGAACACACCAAGGCACATCATAATTACATTACCCAAGATTAAACGCAAGGACCTACATTCAAGATTACTGTATCCAGCAAAGCTATCATTTAGAATGGAAGGGAAGATAAAGTGCTTCTCAGATAAGGTCAAGTTAAAGAAGTTCATAATCACCAAGCTCTTATTATATGAAATGTTAAAGGGAGTTACCTAAGAAAAAGAAGATCAAAAATAGGAACAGTAAAAATGACAGCGAACTCACAGTTATTAACGACCACACCTAAAACAAAAACAAGAGTAAACTAGGCAAACAACTAGAACAGGAACAGAACCATAGAGATGGAGATCACATGGAGGGTTGTCAAGAGGGGGGAAAGGTACAGAGAATAAGTAGCATAGATGATAGGTGGAAATAGACAGGGGGAGGGTAAGAACAGTGTAGGAAATGTAGAAGCCAAAGAACTTATAAGTATGACCCATGGACATGAACTATAGGGGGGGAATTTGGGAGGGAGAGGAGGGACAGGATGGAGTGGAGTGGGGGGGGGGGAAATGGGACAACTGTAATAGCATAATCAATAAATATATTTAAAAAAAAACTTTTCCAAATTTAAGACTAAGGATCCAGTCTGGATTAGAAAACTCAAATCCCTAAATATTGACTTGTGGTAGAGACACAGCCTCTGATGTCCACAGATAATTGCTATTTTTCTTTTCAACAAGGGGGAGAACTAGGTTCCTTTGATTAAACCCTTAGTGTTACACACTGGGCTTCATGACACATTGGCCAACACAATTTAGAATTTCAATCTCATATCACGAGAGCTGTCCTATAGTCCCTCACTATGAAATATTTGTTACTTATAAGAAATAGTTAGGTTTTTTTGCACTATAATCTAAGCTTTGAACAGAGAAGTAAATAGATTCCTCTCCGTAGCCTCCTGCAGAAAGTTAGCCCTGCAAACATCTTTACTTTAGCCCAGGAGACTTCAGGAATTATAAGAGCATAATGTGTTTCTTTTTAAATCAGTAGTGTGGTAATTTTACATTAGTATTAATAATTGAAAATAGACATTTATCCAAAGGATTTGTTTAGAAAGTTGAGATAAAGTGTCTCATTTCATTCACTTAGCCTCCCCGGGGAAAAGGTATTTTGCATTGTATTCCCCCCTGAAGTGGAAGACACGTATAATCATTTTGTACATGTTCATCCTCTCTGGCTGGTAGAGAATTTCTTCTTGCCTAAGTGTCAATGGGTTCATATTTTATGTCTTTTAGAAATTAATATAAGAAATAGAATTCATTTAAATTTATATCATTTACTTTAAATCTTTGTGTCTAAATTTCTCCATCTTAAATTTTATAATAAAATTTTATTGTATTAAATATTATATTCATTCTTTTCTTTATTATCCTTTTCAACTTTCTCTTATGTTTCCTTTCAAATATGAGATTTTATATGTGTCTGTGTGTGTGTACATATATGTGTGTGTTTATTTGAAATAAAATGTACATGAATAAACTCATATGCATAGATAAACTTTACCATGAACAGTTGATTTGGAGTCAAGAAAACATCCACATCTCATTTATTTCTTGCAACATTGATCTGAAGTTACGTTTGCTATCCTACTTTACATGCAGAAATGAGGAAATTGAGGCTCAGGTTTAACAATTACATTGAGAATCCATTAAAGTTTATTGTGCACTTTCTTGACTCATACACAACTGGAAATGTGAGGTATGGACTATAATTTTTATGACTTTTATTCATCACATTGTATATTTGAATCATGTTCCACTTATATTATACAATTATACTTCAATAATTTACCTAGAAGGGAAAAAGCAGTGCATGGATTGGAGTAGGAACTAGAGCTCAGGTAGCTGATTCACACTGAGAAATGGTAGAAGGTATCTCTTCAACCTGGGAAAAAAGCAAAGTGCAGTCTAAAAAAGACAATAAATAAAATGAAGCAGAAACAAACTCATAGATACAGAGAACCAACTGATGGTTACTAGAGAGGGAGGGTATGGGATGGGGAATAACAGGAATGGGAAGAGGAAGTATAAACATCCAGTTATAACATAAGTTATGGGGATGTAAAGTACAGCATAAGCAATAGAATCGAAAATATTGTGATAACTATGTATGGTGACATTGGTTACTAGACTTACTGTAGATATACAAACATTGAATAACTATGTTATACACATGATATTAATATAATGTATGTTAAATGTAACTAAAAATAAATTTAAAAGGTACAATTGGCAATAAAACAACACGTGAGGCTAATGTAATCACCATGATTCTCTGAAGGTAGAAGAGGAAGGAAGAAGATAGAGTTGGTATCAGAGCAAGGATTAAAAATGCTACACTGCTGGCTTTAAAGATGGGTAAAGGGGAGTGATGTCAGAAAAATGGCAGTGTGAGATTCCCTTGGTCTCTCCCCCAGAAATGTCAACAATTTGAACAGCTGTAATTTCACAAAGGACTCCCTGCTCATTGCACATTTATGCCTGAAAGATCTGCACATTGAAACATTTAAAGATGAGCCATGGGGAACAAACAGGGAAGGCAAGAGGATATGATGGACCTGGAAAAGGACACAGCACAGGGGCTTGACTGTGGCTTTCAGGCAGTTGGCATTCCAGAAAAAGAAAAAGAGCCATTGAGTCCTGCTGTCCTGTGGACTCCCAAAACTCACCCTCCGGCACCCTTGGTGTCAGGTTCTGGAGTACTTTATCTGCAAAGCCAAAAACAGTTACTATAGAATCACTATTTCTCCTAAGTAAAGATTGTACTGTGTCACTGACCCCAAGTTGGGGTGCTGAGGGGACCCCAGGAGGTCCAAGTTCACCTATAACAAGAGGGCAAACAAAAATGTAGGCCCCGAGAGCAGCGGCAGTGGTGGTGGCTGCAGTAGCAGCAGTAACAGCTACAGCTTCCCTCACTCCTTGTCGTCCCCCTCTTCATCCTCCCCAACCTCAAGCTCCCCTTGAAGACGTAGCCACTCCAGCGCCCTGGAGAGGCTGGAAACCAAGCTTCACCTCCTCAGGAAAGAGATGCAGTGAGATGGCAGCAACATAGGTGGGAGCGGAGTCCACTTCCCCTCAACGCCAGGGAAATACCTAGCTGATCTGAGGAGCAGAGCGAACAGCCAACAGTATTCCAGCATATACGAAGATCAGAGACCAAAGAGAGAGGACATTGAAAGATCTGACGGTGAGACAACAAAACCGGGAGTGCTGAAAAGACTAGAGTTAGACCGTGTTAAACACATAAACATCAGCTCAAGACCAGGGAGCACAGGAGAGTAAGGAGACAGCACCACCGAATTCCATTGGCATTCTACCATAGAAGTTCATAACATAAACCCAGGGAGTCAGAACAAAGCAATTTAAGAAGCAGAGGCCAACAAGAAGAGCCTAACAAACAATGGGAAGACAAAGAAACAATTCCCAAATGAAAGGAAAGGAGGAAGTCTCAGAAAGAATACTAACCGAAAAAGAGGCAAGTCAACTATCAGATACTGAGTTCAAAGCAATGGTCATCAGGAAGCTCACTGAGCTCTCTGAGCTCAAAGAGAACTACCAGAAACTACAAGGAAACTACAATGAACTCACTGCAAACTATATCAACATGAAAAAGGAAATAGAAAATATCAACAAGAGCCAAGAGGAAATGAAGAATACAATTTCTGAATTGAAGAACACAGTAGAAGGAATTAAAAGCAGACTTGATGAAGCAGAGGATTGGATCAGCGAGCTGGAGGACAAAGTAGAAAAAAACACCCAGAAAGAGCAATAAAAGGAAAAGAGGCTCAGAAAGAATGAAGAGGCAATGAGGGAAATGCAGGACAACATGAAATGTAACAATATCCGTATAATAGGCATACCAGAAGGAGAAGAAGAAGAGCATGGGATAGAAAACCTGTTTGAAAAAGTAATGATGGAAAATTTCCCTAATCTGAGGAGAAAAAAAGTCACCCAAATCCAGGAATCACAGAGAGTCCCAAGCAAGAGGAACCCAAAGAGACCCACTGCAAGACACATCATAATTAAAATGGCAAATTTCCAAGACAAAGAGAGGATCTTAAAGGCAGCAAGGGAGAAAAAGGAAGTAACATACAAGGGAGCCCCAATAAGGTTAGCAACTGACTTCTCAATGGAAACGCTCCAAGCCAGAAGAGAATGGCAAAAAATATTCCAAGTACTGAGAACCAGAGGCCTGCAACCAAGACTACTTTACCCAGCAAGGCTCTCAATCAAGATAGAAGACCAAGAGAGAACCAAGATGGCGGCGTAGGTAGACACACTGCGCCTCCTCGCACAACCAGAACTGACAGAGAATCGAACAACAAGGGGGACCAACACCAAGAAAATAGAAAATAACCATTCATCCAGACTGGTAGGAGGGGCGGAGACGGGCACCGGGGTGGAGAGGACTCGCGCGGCTGTGGCGGGACTGAGACTGGCAGAGTGTGGGACAAATGGCGCAGGCAGTCCGAGCACTAGCAGACCCTGCGGCCCCACATCTGCACAGATAAACCCAGAGGGCCGGACTCAGAGTGGCGGAGAGTGGGGCAGGCAGAGCAGCGGGTAGCACCCCGCGCGGCACCAAATTCACCCACAAATAAACCTGACGAATGGCGGGCAACAAAGCAGACTGTGCAACCCAGGGCTCCAGCTCCGGGAAATAAAGCCTCAAACCTCTGATTGAAAGCGCCCCTGGGGGTTGGGGCGGCAGCAGGAGAGACTCCCAGCCTCACAGAAGAGGTTGTTGGAGAGACCCACAGCGGCCTAGAGTGTGCACAGGCCCAATTACTCGGGAACCAGCACCAGAGGGGCCCAGTTTGATTGTGGGTATCGGAGTGAAAGATTGAAATCCGGAGGAGAGTGAGGCGGGCGCCATTGCTCCCACTCGGCCCCTCCCCCACGTACAGCGTCACAGTGCAGCGACCAGCATTACCCCGCCCCGGTGAACACCTAAGGCTCCGCCCCTTAAAGTAACAGACGCGCCAAGACAAAAAAAAAAAAAAAAAATGGCCCAAATGACAGAACACTTCAAAGCTCCAGAAAAAATACAACTAAGCGACGAAGAGATAGCCAACCTATCGGATGCACAGTTCAAAGCACTGGTTATCAATATGCTCACAGACTTGGTTGAATCTATTCGAAAAACAGATGAAAAAATGAAGCCTATGCTAAGAGAAACGAAGGAAAATGTACAGGGAACCAATAGTGATGAGAAGGAAACTGGGACTCAAATCAATGGTGTGGACCAGAAGGAAGAAATAAACATCCAAGCAGAAAAGAATGAAGAAACAAGAACTTGGAAAAATGAGGAGAGGCTTAGGAACCTCCCGGACGCCTTGAAACGTTCCCACATCCGAATTATAGGGGTGCCAGAAGAAGAAGAGGAAGAACAAAAAATTGAAAACTTATTTGAACAAATAATGAAGGAGAACTTCCCTAATATGGCAAAGGAAATAGACTTCCGGGAAGTCCAGGAAGCTCAGAGAGTCCCAAAGAAGCTGGACCCAAGGAGGAACACACCAAGGCACATCATAATTACACTACCCAAGATTAAACGCAAGGACCTACATCCAAGATTACTGTATCCAGCAAAGCTATCACTTAGAATGGAAGGGAAGATAAAGTGCTTCTCAGATAAGGTCAAGTTAAAGAAGCTCATCATCACCAAGCCCTTATTATATGAAATGTTAAAGGGAGTTACCTAAGAAAAAGAAGATCAAAAATTGGAACAGTAAAAATGACAGCAAACTCACAGTTATTAATGGCCACACCTAAAACAAAAATGAGAGCAAACTAGGCAAACAACTAGAACATGAGGGTTGTCATTAAGGGAGTGGGAGGGGGAGAGAGGGGGAAAGGTACAGAGAATAAGTAGCATAGATGATAGGTGGAAAATAGACAGGGGGAGGGTAAAAATAGTGTAGGAAATGTAGAAGCCAAAGAACTTATAAGTATGACCTATGGACATGAACTATAGGGGGGGAATGTGGGAGGGACGGGGGTGGGCAGGATGGAGTGGAGTGGGGGGGGAAATGGGACAACTGTAATAGCATAATCAATAAATATATTAAAAAAAAAAAGAGAGAAGACCAAATAAAGAGCTTCCCAGACAAAAGAAGTCTAAAAGAATACAGCTCCACCAAACTAGCTCTGCAAGAGATGCTAAAGGGACTGCTTTAAGGAAAGGAAGGAAAAGAGAAAGACAGAGGAACACAGGTAGGAAATAATGACAATGAATAACTACCTATCGATAATAACCTTAAACGTAAATGGATTAAATGCTCCAATCAAAAGACATAGAACAGCTGAATGGATAAGAAAACATGACCCACACATATGCTGCCTACAAGAGACCCATCTCAGGACAAAAGACTTACACAGACTGAAAGTGAAGGGCTGGAAACAAATTTTCCAAGCAAACGGACAGGAAAAAAAAGCAGGGGTAGCAATACTCATATCAGACAAAATAGACTTCCAAAGAAGGGCCATAAAGAGAGACCCAGAAGGTCACTTCATAATACTCAAAGGAAGAATCCAGCAAGAAGACATAAACATTGTAAATATATATGCACCCAACATAGGAGCACCCAAATACATAAAGAAAATCTTGGAGGATTGCAAGAAAGATATTGACAGCAACACAATTATAGTAGGGGATTTTAACACCCCACTATCAAAAATGGACAGGTCTTCCAAACAAAAGATCAACAAAGATATTGTGTCACTTAACAATACCCTAGAGGACATGGACTTAACTGATATATACAGAGCTTTTCATCCCAAAAAAGCAAAATACACATTCTTTTCAAGTGTCCATGGAACTTTTTCAAAGATAGACCACATGATAGGACACAAAGCAAGCCTCAACAAATTCAAGAAAATTGAAATCATATCAAGCATTTTCTCTGACCACAAGGGACTGAAAATAGAAACCAACCCCAAAGGAAAAAACCCAAAACAATCAAAAGCATGGAGACTGAATAGCATGCTATTAAACAATGAATGGGTCAAGAATGAGATTAGGGAAGAAATCAAAACTTCCTGGAAACAAATGAAAACGAACTCACAACAACCCAAAACCTATGGGACACAGCAAAGGCAGTCCTGAGAGGGAAGTTCATAGCAATACAGGCCTACCTTAAGAAATTAGAAACACTTCAAACAAACAACCTAACCCTATGCCTACAAGAACTGGAGGAACAACAACAAAGACAGCCCAGAGCAAGCAGAAGGAAGGAAATAACCAAGATCAGAGCAGAACTAAATGACATAGAGACTAAAAGCACAATTGTAAGGATCAATGAATCCATGAGCTAGTTCTTTGAAAAGATAAACAAAATCGACAAGCCTTTAAGTAGGCTCATCAAGAAGAAAAGAGAGAGGATCCAAATAAACAGAATTAGAAATGAAAGTGGAGAGATTACAACTGATACCACAGAAATACAAAGGATCGTAAGAAATTACTATGAAGAACTGTATGCTAAGAAATTTGAAAACCTAGATGAAATGGACACATTTCTAGAAAAATATAATCTTCCAAAACTGAATGAAGAAGAAGCAGAAAACCTGAACAGACCAATATCAGCAAAGGAAATTGAAGCAGTCATCAAGAAACCCCCATCACACAAAAGCCCTGGACCAGATGGTTTCAGAGGAGATTTCTACAAAGCATTTAAGGAAGAGCTAACCCCTATCCTTCACAGACTATTCGAAAAAATCCAAACTGATGGAAGACTCCCAAACTCTTTTTATGAAGCCAACATCATCCTAATCCCAAAACCAGATAAAGACACAACGAAGAAAGAAAACTTCAGGCCAATATCGCTGATGAACATAGACGCTAAAATTCTCAACAAAATATTAGCAAACCGCATCCAGCAATACATTAAAAAGATCGTCCACCATGACCAAGTGGGATTCATCCCAGGGATGCAAGGATGGTACAATATTCGCAAATCAATAAACATAATACATCACATCAACAACAGCAAAGACAAAAATCACATGATCATATCAATAGATGCGGAAAAAGCATTCGATAAGATACAGCACCCATTTCTGATAAAAACACTCAGCAAAGTGGGAATAAAGGGAGCAGTCCTCAACATAATTAAGGCCATATATGAGAGACCTACAGCCAACATCACACTCAATGGACAAAAACTTAGAGCTTTCCCACTAAGATCAGGAACAAGACAAGGATGCCCTCTCTCACCACTCCTAGTCAACATAGTATTGGAAGTCCTAGCCACAGCAATCAAACAAGAAAAAGCAATAAAAGGCATCCAAATTGGAAAGGAGGAAATGAAACTGTCACTGTTTGCAGACGACATGATAGTGTACATGGAAAACCCTATAGACTCCACTCAAAAACTACTCGACCTAATAAATGAATTTGGCAAAACAGCTGGATACAGAGTCAATACCCAGAAATCAAAGGCATTCCTGTACACCAGCAACGAAACTGCAGAAACAGAAATCAGGAAAAAAATCCCATTCGATATAGCAACAAGAAAAATAAAGTACCTAGGAATAAACCTAACCAAGGAGGTAAAAGACCTGTACTCAGAAAACTACACAACATTGAAGAAAGGAATTAAGGAAGATACAAACAAATGGAAGCATGTACCATGTTCATGGATTGGAAGAATTAACATCATCAAAATGGCCATACTACCCAAAGCAATTTATAGATTCAATGCAATCCCTATTAGAGTACCCATGACATATTTCACAGATATAGAACAAACATTTCAGAAATTCATATGGAACCATAAACGACCTGGAATAGCTGCAGCAATTTTGAGAAAGAAGAACAAAGCAGGAGGGATCACAATACCTGATATCAAACTGTATTACAAGGCCACTGTAATCAAAACAGCCTGGTACTGGCATAAAAACAGGCACATAGACCAATGGAACAGAATAGAGAGCCCAGAAATAAACTCAAGTCTATACGATCAATTAATATTTGACAAAGGAGGCAGGGGCATAAAATGGAGCAAAAACAGCCTCTTTAACAGATGGTGTTGGGAGATCTGGACAGCTACGTGCAAAAAAATGAAACTCGATCACCAACTTACGCCATACACGAAAATAAACTCAAGATGGATAAAAGACTTAAATATAAGCCGTAACACCATAAAAGTCCTTGAGGAAAACATTGGCAGGAAAATCTCAGACATTCCACGCAGCAACATCCTCACAGACACATCCCCTAAAGCAAGGGACATAAAGGAAAGAATAAACAAATGGGACCTCATCAAAATAAAAAGCTTCTGCATGGCTAAAGAAAACAGCACCAAATTACAAAGAGAACCAACAGTATGGGGAAACATATTTGCCAATGATACCTCAGACAAGGGCCTGATCTCCAAAATATATAAAGAACTGACACGACTCCACTCCAGGAAGACAAACAACCCAATTAAAAAATGGGCAAAGGACTTGAACAGACACTTCTCCAAGGAAGACATACAGAGGGCCCAGAGACATATGAAAAGATGCTCAGCATCACTAGCCATCAGAGAGATGCAAATTAAAACCACAATGAGGTATCATCTCACACCAGTCAGAATGGCCAACATAAACAAATCCACAAACAAATGTTGGAGAGGATGTGGAGAAAAAGGAACCCTCGTGCATTGTTGGTGGGAATGCAGACTGGTGAGGCCACTGTGGAAAACAATATGGAATTTCCTCAGAAAACTAAAAATGGAAGTGCCCTTTGGCCCAGTAATTCCGCTGCTGGGATTATACCCTAAGAACACTGAAACACCAATCCAAAAGAATCTGTGCACCCCAATGTTCATAGCAGCACAATTTACAATAGCCAAGTACTAGAAGCAACCGAAGTGCCCATCAGCAAACGAGTGAATCCAAAAACTATGGTATATTTACACATTGGAATTCTATGCAGCAGAGAGAACGAAGGAGCTTATACCCTTTGCAACAACATGGATGAAACTGGAGAGCATTATGCTAAGTGAAATAAGCCAGGAAGTGAGGGACAAGTACCATATGATCTCACCTTTAACTGGAACATAAGCAATAGAAGAAAAAAGCAAACAAAATATAACCAGAGACATTGAAGTTAAGAACAATCTAACAATAGCCAGGGCGGGGGTGGGGGGTGGGGGCGGGTACAGTGGGTAGAGGGGATTACAGGAACTACTATAAAGGACACATGGACAAAACCAAGGGGGAGGTTGGAGGGGGGGAGGGAGGTGGGTTCACCTGGGGTGGGGTGGAGGGATGGGGAGAAAGGCATACAACTGTAATTGAATAACAATTAAAAAAAAAAATGTAGGCCCCAAAAAACTCCACCCCCGGGCATTGCTGCTACAATGACAGCAGTTACTGGGGTCAATTCTGGCATTTCACAGAACTCAAAAACTGTAGACTCAGTGCCACGTCCTAGAAAATAATGGCAAGTCCTCTTCCTAGGAATCTGCTAGAGAAGTGCCACACATACAGAGCTACCTAGACACAGAAAGAACAAATCAAATAGCATGAATAACCACAGTAATGAGGCAGATTAGAAAGAAAAGTCTCCAGAAAGCAAACTTGAACACGGAAATATGTGCTAAAAATGACTGAGAAATTAGGGTAGTAGTACTGAAAATACTCAACAAGGTGCAAGAAAATATCAACACACAATTGTCTTTCCCATTTTAACCATTTTTAAATGTGAATTTAGTGGCATTAAGTACATTCACAATGTCCAACCATCACCACTTCATATTTTCATCACCCCAAACAGGAATCCTGTATCTATAAAGCAATTATCCCTCATTTTCCCTTACCTCCTCCTCTGGTAACCTCTTTTCCTCTATTAATTTGCCTATTGCTATCAAAGTATATCCACTTCATCATTTTAATCTATGACTTTCATATAACATGTGCATCACATGAAGATAAAAACTTGATCTAGGATGACCTTTCCACAGGGTGAGAATGATTCTGGATGTCACTTGACATAAACCCTGCACTGACTCTCCACTAATTTTAGAATTAGTCAACAATCGTGTAGCCAGAATATAAGACTCTCTGTTATCTGGTGGATGCCCACATAGCTAGACCTATGGCTCAGTTTTTATCGTCTGATCCTCATTGTTCATCATGTACTACCAGCTATTTTTCATCTCCTCACTACATTTTAACACTTCATTATAATGCCCAATTACTTATTGGTAGCATTTTCTGGTGTGTGCTCATTTCCTTCTGCATGTGGAATATAACTGCACTGGTCAAGTGGAGTCATATTTCAGTGCTATTTTAGGTAGGTCTGGGACATTCCTTGGCCTGCAGGAGGAGTTGACTGTTTTTTTTTTTTTGAACATCTTTTAAAATTTTTATTGTTATTCTGTTACAGTTGTCTGTATTTTCTCCCCATCCCTCCACCCCACCCATCCAAACCCACCTCCCTCCCCCTCCCCTACCCTCCCCCTTGATTTTGTCCATGTGTCCTTTATAGTAGTTCCTGTAAACCCCTCTCCCCACTCTCCCCGCTGATCATCTTTTCATATGTCTCTGTGCTCTCTGTATGTCTTCCTTGGAGAAGTGTCTGTTCAAGTCCTTTTGCCCATTTCTTATTTGGGTTGGGGAGTTGACTATTTTGGGAATCCTTTCACCAAGAGTACAGTAAACCCTGACAGTATTGCATTTGTGTATTTACAGGACTTTGCCCAAGTGTAGACACTGAGCTTAAAAGAAGGAGCATATCTTACCATTTTCTTCCTCCACAGATTATATTTTAGTGCTTACCATATGATAATTGCTTAATAAATATTTTGAGAGGGTGCAAAACCAGACAGTTGAGTGAGGGAAACCAATACATCCTACATAGCAGGAAATGGGGAGCGGTGAAACGAAGGGAGGGATGCCCCAGGACAGAGGCTAATGCCAGAAAAGACAGATGGGAGAAAGAAGACACTCTGGTACCCAGAATCTCCCTCCAGACTCGGGAATAGAACATTTCTTGTGGGGTACCTGTTCTACAGCCCCAAGAAAGGTCAGGGAGGTGGAAGCACTCTTGCAACCTCTGGAAGACACAACTGTGTGTTTCTCATAATCTGCGATTGATAGAGTACACCTGAGAGCACTGAGTGGAAGCATTTAAGGGTTTCTGTGGCTTGAGGAGCTCAATTCCCATGTACCTCAGTGAAGACATTTTCTTTTGTCTTTCTGTTCCCTGAGAGATTTAATTACCTGGAGCTAGGAGAGAAAAACAGAATGCAAACTTGTGCCAGATTTAGTCCTGGGAGACCTCTTGGGGTTCTTATCTCTTTGTCCTCTTTCTTCCCAGAAGGAGGTCACTGCTCTTTAGATATGAATACTATAACTACGTACCTATCAATAATTACTTCAAATGCTCTCATCAAAAGACATAGGGTGGCTGAGTGAATAAGAACACATGACCCAAGGGGGTCCATCGATAGATGATTTGGTAAAGAAGATGTGCTACATATATACAAGGGAATATTACTCGTTGATAGAAAAGAATGAAATTGTACTATTTGTGGCAACCGGGTTGAACATAGAGGACATTGTGCTAAAGGAAATAAGTGAGACATAGAAATTCAAAAACTGTATTATCTCTGTCTAAACACAATAGGTGGTAGACACAGAGAAGAGATCGGTGTTTGCCGTAGGTGGGATAGGGGGACATAGGTGTAATGGATGGAGCGGGTCAAATGGTACAAACTTCCAGTTACAAAATCAGTAAGTTCTGGGGATGTAATCCACAGTGACTACATCTGATAACACTGTGCTGTGTATTTAAAATTTGGTGGTCGAGTAAATATTAAAGGTTCTCATCAAAAGAAAAATATTTTTGTTACATTGTGTGGTGATGGATGGTAACTTGACTTATTTGGTGATTCATTATGTAGTACAGATGAAACTACTATAATGTTAAAAGTCATTTATATGGAAAAAAAACACACACATTTATTATCATTCAGTTCTTAAGGTCAAAAGTCCAAAACATGCCTCATTTTATTAAAGGTCAAGTTGTCCTCAGAGCTGTGTTTTCTTTCGGGGGCTGTAAAGGATAATCTGTTTGTTTGCCTTTACCTGATTCTGTAGGATGACAACACTCCTTGGCTCAGTGCCCTGTTTCCATCTTCAAAGTCGGTAATGGTGGATCAACTCTTTCCTGCATCACATCCCTTCTGGCCTTCCTCTCTCACAGTTAAGGAAATATGATTACTTTTGGTCCACTCAGATAATCCAGGATACTCTCCTGATTGAAGGTAGCTGATTAGAAACCTTAATTTCATCTATCATCTAATTCACGTAGCCTATAATCACAAATGTTGGGGTTCAGGAGGTGGACGTCTTTTGCAGGCCATTATTCTGCCTGCCACATTATGTGACAAGATTTTGCCCAAAGACATGGCAATGGAAGTCTGTTGGGTGGAACTTTTGGAAATCCTGTATTTTTTAATGTAGACAATATTTTTAATTAAAACTATACATACACAAAATGACATAATATTGAACGATGCAAGCATAACATTGAGCAAACTGTGTGAGGCATGAAAATACACATTACAACATTCTATTTACATGAGGTTCAAAATAGGCAAGAAGTAATGTATGCTCTTAGAAATCTGGAGAGTGGGGAGAAGTGGTGACTGGAATTAGGCACAAAGGAAGCTACTGTGTGGCTGGACATGTTCTATTTTTTGATCTGAGTTATGATTACAAGAATTATATTAGGCTTGTGAAAGTTCATTGAACATTTGATATGGTAATTTTCCATGAGTATGTTGCACTTCAAAGACATAAAATAATCCCTTCTCATACTCCACAATACTCCCATCTTAATTCCTCCCAGACTTCCTGTGTGGCTGACAGATTGAGTTTTGGAGGTACAGCAGCTATTCTGTGACCATGAGGACAAAACACGCACACAAGGAATCATGGTGCATAAAAAATAAGACTATTTCTTTAACAATTTCATGAGACTGTGAGAGTAGCCTCGAACTCCCTCCCTAACTCTACACCTGTAATTTGCAAATAAATAAAGGTTTAATTTATTGAAGTCTTTATTGTGGCAGAAGATCCCTTTAAGCTTAGTGCCACCCAAAACTCAACACACTGTTATAATAAGTGTATCTTGTATTTTTGTAATTGCTGCACAGAAGTGGCTCAGTGGGTTGGAGCATCGTCCCTTTTACCAAAAGGTTCTGGTTCAATTCCCAGTGGAGCAAATACTAGGTTAAGGGTCTGATCCTGGTTGGGGCACATAGGGAAGCCACAAATCAATGTTTCTCTGTCACATTGATATTTGTCTCTCTTCCTCCCCTCCTTCCTCTGTCTGGAAAATCAATAATCATGCCCTAGGGTGAAGACTTTTTTTAAAAAAAGCCTTGATAAATAAGAAGAATTCTGAAGATAGTTATTAAAATACACCCCAAATACCATATGATCTCACCTTTAACTGGAACATAATCAACAAAAGGAAAAAGCAAACAAAATATAACCACAGACATTGAAATTAAGAACAATGTAACAATAGCCAGAGGGGAGTGGGGAGGGGATAGTGGGGAGAGGGGTCTACAGGAGCTACTATAAAGGACACAAGGACAAAATCAACGGGGAGGGTAGAGGTGGGGGAGGGAGGTGGGACTGGCTGGGGTGGGGTGGAGGGATGGGGAGAAAATGCAGACAAATGTAACTGAATAAAAATAAATAAATAAATCTAAATAAATAAATAAATAAATAAAATAAAATACACCCCCAAAATGCCATAGGGAGACCAAATAAAAAAATTAGAGATTTTTTTCTCTGCATAAGTAAATACTTAGTGGTCACAGAACCTGCCCTCCACCAGAAAGGAACCTGGCATGGATGGGCACTTGTAACATCACTTACTGCCCTCCCTGCTGGGTACCTTCTGGTCTCCAGAGATTCTCCTCTCTATTCAACCTTCACATTCAGGGTATTCACAGTGGAACTTAGGCAACAACGACCCCTCTTCATTCAAATTCCATTCTGTGTTGTATCTGCATTTTAAATGCCACCTCTGTCCATCAGGCGCTCCACCACCAGCAAATAGAAGTATCAGATTGGGATTCATTATGAATATGTGAAGACCAGGCCAATAAAAAGAAAAGCACTGTCTACATGAGGAAGCCCAAAGAGATGGTGCAAGGAAAGGAAGAGCTCCCTAGCTCTGTTAATCCATGAGTTCAGTCCCTGGACTCGAGAAATCTGGACAGAAAGTTTTCTTATTTTTCAACTTAGAAATGGCAAGCTGGAGGCAGGGGGAGAGGGTGGTGGTGTTCATATGCGAAGCTGTTTGACCCTCTACAGAAGAATTCCACATCTGCTCATTAAGCATATTTTTACTCTCACTTTTTTCTATAAGATCGTTCAGTTTGAGGTGGGGGATGCAGAAATAAAACATGACTGAATTGAAATTTACACAAGTAGACTGTTTGCAGAGTTGGCCCCAATTCTTTGTCTGTTTGCAGTCTTTGGCAATGTGACTATGAAGCTCCTCCCAAGCCAAGGCAGAGTTTATTTCTCCACCTTTGAAACCGGGATGGAATACAAATTTTTATTTGTTTTGGCCAATAAACATGGTGGAAGTGACAGTGTGCTTAACCATGCTTTGTCATTTTGGCTCCTCACACTCAGACACTGGCTCAACTGTGTGAACATACCAGGTGGGCCTTCCAGAGGAGGGGACATTCACACACAGCTCACTTATCACATCCAAGGCCTTTCTAGATCAGCCCCTATACCTGAGCCCCTAATATATTACAAAGCCCAGCCAATGTCAGCAGACACACCCCAGCTGACCCATACCTGACTACAGAATCATGAGGAGATAAGCAGGATCAGAACACCTCCCCACTCTACAAACCCATTAGAAAATAAAGGAATTATATTAAACTGTGCCTATTTGGGATGGCTTGTTATATAGAAATAACAAACTGATACTATAATGAAAGCAAACAGAACTTAGGGCAATTGTAACAATCTGCTACTTGCTTTTGCCTTTTATACTGATGTTGGAGGACAGCATCCACAATCCTGCTTTTACTGAGATGTATTTCAGATAACTGCATAAAAGTGAGTCCACTGTCATTCCCTTCCAAGCAGTCAGGACAGGTTGGAGTGACCTGCACGTTTCTGCAGGAAAATTGGTGACCCCTTTTCACATGACTGGGCAGGATTTTAACTCCTGTGTGATTCATCCTTTGATCGTAAAGACTGAAGACATCCTGAGCATAAACGAGATATATACCAGTCATTCACTGTCCCTTTGGTGGAATTGGAAACATTAGAAAAGGGGAGACATTTCATTTAGAGCATTAGAAGGAGTCCCATTGGTAAGGAACACGTTGAAAGTTTTCAAGCAGAAAGAAGAAAATACTTCAGAAAAAACCACAAAACACTCCATGTCATTCTTCACCCCTCACACATGGAAATCATATTCCACATTTCAATGAGTACATGTGTAGCATGAAAAATATTTTCTGTAACAATAACTTGTCTGGCTATTTTTGTTTCATTATATGTAAAGTCATCTCTTACATATAGATCAAACTATTTACTAAAATGTATATTTATTAGTAGACCCTTCCTGGACATATGGATTTGATAGTCAATTTTTTCCAGGGGCTATGGTAGGCATGTGGACACACAGCTGAATAACAGAATGAAGTGTATAAAACCAGGAGACCAGCTATAAAACGTACCAGCATGTCCAAGTGCACATTATCAAGAAGTGTGGTAAAGGTAGTGCTATAGAAAATAGTGATGACCATGGAAGTGAAAACTGTCCTCTGAGATGGTCCTTTATAACAAAATTATGTAAATGACCTTAGTATCCAAGTGTAGTTTAGTACATACAAATAGTATAATTCCTGACAACATTTTTAGTAAAACAACAGAAATATTACTTGGAATGATATGTGTCATAAGAGAATGAATTATGCTAAAGTAATTCATGTTACCCGTAAATACATGAGAATTTCTAATTACATATGGCCCAAAGGTTGTATTAACTTATGTCAGACTTCTTGCTCTGAAGATTTGAACATTCACGGGCACTTATTCAGCCACATACAGTTGGCCCATGAAAAGCCTACCAGCCAAGG
Source organism: Desmodus rotundus (assembly GCF_022682495.2). Classification (NCBI taxonomy): domain Eukaryota; kingdom Metazoa; phylum Chordata; class Mammalia; order Chiroptera; family Phyllostomidae; genus Desmodus; species Desmodus rotundus. The sequence continues at coordinate 43,771,189 of NC_071395.1, read as the reverse complement.
AATCTTTTGAGGGCCCTCTTTATATCCTTGTTCCTGAGACTGTAGATGAAGGGATTCAGCATGGGTGTGACCACAGTGTACATCACTGAGGTTGTTGAACTTGACTGTGAGCTGTGGGTACCAGCAGAGCCAAGATACACAGCTAGGCTTGTACCATAAAACAAGGAGACAACTGAGAGGTGAGATGTACAGGTGGAAAATGCCTTATACTTCCCATGAGCTGATGGGATTGCTTGTATGGAGGACACTATCTTAGAGTAAGAATAAAGGATCCCAGTGAGGGGACCACCACCCAGCAGCACTGCCCCAAAGTACATCACCAGGTCATTAGGAAAGGTGTCAGAACAGGCAAGTTGGATGACCTGTTTGAGTTCACAGAAAAAGTGGGGGATTTCCAAGTCTGAGCAGAAGGACAGATCCAACACCATTAAGCATTGTAACAGGGAATAAAGGGCACTCATGACCCAGGACACCAGAACCAGCAGTCCACAGCACCGGGGGTTCATGATAACTGTGTAGTGCAGGGGGTGACAGATGGCCACATATCTGTCATAGGCCATGACAGTAAGGATGAAGTCATCCAACCCTGCAAAGAGCAAGAAAAAACACATCTGAGTGATGCAGTCTGCATAGGTGATGGCTTTGCTCTGTATCTGGATGTTCACCAGCATCTTTGGGATGGTGGTGGAGGTGAAGCAGATGTCTACCAAGGACAGGTTGAAGAGGAAGAAGTACATGGGTGTGTGGAGGTGGGAGTCTGAGCTGACGGCGAGGAGGATGAGCAGGTTTCCCAACACAGTGATCAGGTACATGCAGAGGAAGAGCCCAAATAGAATACGCTCTAGTCCAGGTGTCTCTGAAAATCCCAGGAGAAGGAATTCTGAAACCTGTGTAACATTGCCTGGTTCCATGTGGTGCAAGTGACTACCAAAAGATACAAGCAAATGAATAACTAATTTTCATATTAGCAATCATTAGTGTAACTGAAGAAAATGCTACACATATATTTTAGAATCCAAATAATAATTTCCTAATTTGGTGTAGGATCTGGTTCCTGTTAAGGCATGTCTTGTGCCATTGTTCACTAGAATTTCCTTTTCTACCATCAATCCATTCTTCAAACACAATGAATATTGCTGTTTAATTAAGGAAGTAGTTCAAGCTTTTGAGGAATATACTCGTATATTGACTTTAGACCATGTTCCAGGAACTGTTCAGAGTATAGGCTGATGAAAAATAAGAGTCTCTAGAAACCATCATGGACAAAGGATATGATCAAATAAAAATAATAATACAACATAACCAATGGAGCACATGTTATAGAAAAGGTAAATCACATTAAATGCAGAAAGTTGATAGAGGTTGTTCTTTTTGTCAAGACTTCCAAGAGGCAATACGCTAACAGGCACCTCAAAGAAGACTAAGCAGGAGGCCAAGAGGGAGCAAGTGTTTTCCAGGCAGCAGGAATAGACAATGCAAAGGCCCTGAGGAAGATGGTAGTTTTGGAAAATCAAGGCTCACACTGAGCCAGTGTGTCAGGGGCAGAAGAGATGGTGTCAGGTGATAGTAGGAAACAAGGGGGCCTCCATGTTGCTGCTGAAACTTCAAGTCACAGAGAGTCCCTTTTGTACACTATGAAAATCTTGCACTTTATTAATCTGCTTGGAAAAGCATCCTGTGAACTGAAAAGAATTTCCTCCTTAGTCCCTTCTCTTGTTGGAGTTCTGGCCCCTCTGTGATAAATCATCTTGGAATACGTGGGTTTAGGTACCCCTTCTCTGAGCACTGCTCTCAGGTTACGAGGCAGGTGCACACACACACCAGGTCTCCTCATGGGTGTGGTCTCCATGTTTGTCCCACTCACTATTTAGGCTATGAGTACATACAACTCAGCTGTCCAGATCAAGTATCTTTTCCAAAAAGAATTTAGGCATACTACCTCAATACTGCTATGATAAGCGTGCATGCACAAATAAGCCTGGGGCTCCATACTGGAATGTCCATTTTATGCCCTGTATTTAAAGAAACACAAATGTAGAGGGAGAGAGAGGAATAAAATGGAGTTGAGGTAGGAGTATATCTGTAGATAATAAGTTCAGATGATCTCTGAGAGATGATGAGGAAGAAATGTATTTGGATTCTGGCAGCTTTCCAACCCTAACTACACTCCCTTGAAGTCAAGCAAAAATAGTAAGAGACAAAAGATGTATTTCTCCAAATCACCAAGGTAGTTATCTAAATATGGTGTGGAAACACCTTGATGATTGACTACATAGTGAAAAGTGACCAACAAAATTAATTATAATTTATAAAAGGGATTCTTTTTAATGTCAAGCAGTAGAAGACTGGCTTTTCCTGTGTCTATTCTATAGTTATTTGACCAGTGGGTTTTTATAAGGTTAAAATGGAGATGAGCGAAACTCCTTCCTCATGTGGCCCCTTCGTTTCTCTTGGATTTTGGGTTTGGATCTCATTTTTGACAAGTCAATAGGCACTGCTAATTCTGGTTCTGGTCTTCATCCAACATGCAAAAGCCTCCTCAGGACATGACCCATAAAGCCTGCACACGCCATGACAATCCATCCTTTTACACTCAGTAACTTTCTTCACATGACTTAAGCCCAACCACGTTATCATGCAAACATTTATTTCACTGTACTCTGCCTTCTCCATCACAGTGGGGTAGGGGAGATTGGTTGGGGGGAAATGGAGACAACTGTGGGGAACTGTTCCAAGCATGGGAAATGTGGCTCAGCCCCCACTCGGAAAAGCCAGTGGGGAGCGAGGTTGGCGGGCCGGACCCACATCCATGGATAAGTTCTCCAGTGGGAAATCAGGCCTGCATTATACTTAGACTGCTATGAAACTTGCTCTTGCTAAAACAACTCCCTCACCCTGAGGCAAGCAAATGTTTACTGAATATCTTTATCTTCCTAAAATCTGGGCTAGATCTTCCAGGTCTGGAACCTAGCGTTTGGACCACTTCTCCCTTTACATTGCAAATGTCCTCCTTTGATGTATTCAGCGACACCCTCTCCTGGGTCTGCAAAGATAACCACCAAAAACAAACCTTTGTATAGTAAAAGAGGACCTTCTTTGATGTAAGGGGCCTGGAAAACCAATAAAAGCTTGGTCAAGACAAGGGTAGGCTCGCTCCCTCCCTTGAGGGAGGAGCCGAGGCGCTCAGAGGCACTCTCCTCTTGAGAGAGTGGCCACGCTGTTCCTTTTCCCCCACAGGACCTCTGTAGTCCCTGTGTATGGGTATTGGAATACTGAAACCTCAACAGCAGATCTTGCGGGCCGAGATCTGCGTTAGACAACTGTACTGGAACAACAATGAAAATAGTGTGGACAGTTGTGTATGTTGTCGAAATGATGTGTAGAAAATAGACAAGGGAAGTATAAGAATAGTATAGGAAATGTAGAAGCCAAAGAATTTATATGTATGACCCACGGACATGAACTAAAGGGGGGGATGTGTGCTGGAGCGGGTGTGCAGGGAAGCGGGGAGTGAAGAGAGGAAAATCGAAACTGTGATATCATAATCAATAAAATATATTTTAAAAATAGTGTGGAGATAAAAATAAAAAATAAATAAAAACAAAAATTGAAATTGAAAATTGAAAAAATAAATAAATCTGCTAAATTAAAAACAAAACAAAACAATGCCAGATCTGAGCAAGCAGGGCTTCACCTGCTTTGCTCACCTTATATTTTTGCAGATGTTGTGAATACCTGTGCACTTACCCAGGAACCCCTTGAAGTGAAAGTGAAGTAATGAGAGGAATGGCAGGGAGAATAAAACCTGGTTGAACAGAGAGATTTAGCAGCTGTGTTAAGAAAATGAGGGGAGCATCAAAAAGTAATGAAAATAATATATAAATACCGACGTACATTCGTAATTAAATTGGCAAAGGCATGGACACAGAAGGTAATGTATGATGTTCCTAGACATGGTGGCAAAGCAGAGGTTCAGTGTTATTTGTTGGATGAATCAGGAATTAGGCCTCAGTACGTAACTACATTTAACATATGGTAAGGTTGTGTTTCTTTGTATTGGGAAAGGTTGGATTGTTGAATAAAAGCTAGAAAAAGTAATCATCCGCCCGCAAGAAAATGAAGTTGATACCCTACACCTGTGTGTTACATAAAACCTGGGGGATGCCTACTCACTGGAAGAGTAGCCAGTCCTTTTAGGAGAAAAGAATGAAACTATATATTAATATTGATGAGTGGGCCAATCCATCCTAATGAAGTCAGAGACTCAGGAGTAAAAAGACAGACATATTTAAAAAATAAAATGCGAAACATTTTTATGGCCAAAACATCCCCTACGTCCACTGAGAAATAATAAATTTTATTTATTTTTATTTTTATGTTCTTAACTTTTATTGAATTTATAGGGGTGACATTGGTTAATAAAATTATGTAGGTTTCAGCTGTACAACTATCTAATACATCACTTGTATCTTGTATTGTGTGTTCAGTGCCCCAAGTCAAGTCTCCTTCTGTCAATATTTATCCCCCTTTTATGCTCTTCTACATTGAACCACCTAATTTTTTTAAAATCATCTAAAAATCTGACAAGAAAAAAACAGTAACCATAGAGTAATATTCAAATTATTCAAAAAACATCAAATATGAATCTTTATTCAAAATCAGAAAAAGTTCAGCACACAAAAAAAAGTTCTTTCATACCTGTCAGCCTAAGAAAAACTTAGAAAAATGTCACATTGACTGGGATGCAGACTTTAAACGGGTAGCAAAGGGGTGCTCTGTTCTTTCCTGGCAGAACTGTGGAGTGTTACAGCGTTGGGAAAACAGACTGCAGGCAGCTGCACACACTACCAGCACCTGTGTCTCTAACGCAGGGCTCCTCAGTCTCTGCAGGAAGGACATTCTGGGCCAGGTCTTTGTCTGAGGTGTGGTCTCTCCTGGCCATGGCAGGAGGTTTAGAGCAACCTGGAATTTACTGACACCTCCCATGAGACAACCAAAAATGTCTCCAAAGATTGCTCTGTGTCCCTTAGGGTAACAGTATTGCCTCTGGTGGAGAACCAGAGATTTAATGTATCAATCTCAAAATATTTTCATATATTGTTATAATAGCAATGTAATGAGAAAGTCTACCTTAGATTTCTAGTGTGAATAGCATAACATAGAAAGACAAGATTTAAAAAAAGAAACTAAGACGTAATGGAATAAAGATAACAGCAGAAATGTAATTAGGTTAAGTATACTGATTACAAAACTATTGTATGAAAAATAATTGAGAATCAAATTAATTCATATTAAGAGAGAAAATAATAATTTAACAATATCAACACAGGCCACAGATCTCACATAAAATTGCCATACAGTTGGAAATAAAAGAATGTTATAAAGAGGTTTATAAAGTCAGGGAGAAAGCAGTATCTAAGTCATAATTTCTTCTTATATAGAGATATATGGATTCAAATTTGCTTATGGTAGGTACAGGTAATCTTCAGTTAAATCTTTATAAAGAGTGCCTTCCACTTTAACAGGAACCTAATCAATGAAATGAACAAGCAAGCCAAACATAACCAAAGACACTGAAATTGAGAACAGGCTGACAGTGACCAGAGTGGAGATGGGAGGGGATTAAAAGGAAAAGGGTGAAGGGTTTCCAGGAACAATTATAAAGAAAACATGGACAATAACAAGGGGACGGTTGAAACAGGGGAGGGAGGTGTGTTTGGCTGTGGTGGGATAGAGGGGTGGGGAGAAAATTCAGACAACTGAAATTGAACAACAATAAAATAATTTTTTAAAAAAGCAATGGATAAAATGCAATGTGAATGAGTGATAGATTTGAGCCCACACAGTTAATAAACACTCACAATTCTCCACATATATGTACATAAAAGGACTCAATGACAAGAACAATGTTAGTTGAAAAAAATTCTCCAATTCCTTGTTTAGAATAAAGCAATAAAAAATATGAATCAAAGCATGTTAACCACCCTCTGAAAATGTCTGAAATTTGCACACAATTTCCAGTAGAGGAAACAAATGAATAACTAACCCACAAGTGTATTCAGGTCACAGGTAATGAAGTAATGGCAAAGCTAAACTATTTAACAAACCTCTTTTTATGTATCAAAAAAATGCTCTTTAATTCTAATTGAAAATGCAGAGTGAAAGAAGATACTGTGGATGGACATAACATGACCACTGTTGCAAGGTAATATTTGCAAGAAGTGTACTGAATATACATCTGCCTCATCAATATGGAAACCATGTTGAATATGCCCCATGATAAAAATAAAGAACTGCCCTCACTTTACTGCACAGCTCTCCAAAGCTAGTACTCTATCTTCCTCCTCCCTTTAGTTGCAAAACTCATCATACCTGTTCTACAATACTTTATGCCTCCCATTGCCACCTCAATTGGTTTTCCATCAGGGATTAGTGAGCAATGACCCAAGTGTGCTGACTTCAATGTTCGCTTCTCTTTTTAGCATCACAAATAAATCATGAACTAGTTAATCAGGCAAGCAAAGAACCAGAGGCTGATGGCTGTCAAGAAACCTCAGGTGAATGTGCTTGGCATTGGATCTCTCTGACTCCTGGAGCACCTACTGCACCCTTGGCCTCACCTCAGATCCGTAGCTCTGAGAGGATGGACTCACTTGATCCCGAGCTCTGAGAGGGCATACTCCCAGTAAAGGAAGTCTAACCTCCTGGTTGGATGACAATGGAGGCTGAAGCTCTCTGCTCAGACAAGACAGCAGGAAGGAGGCAAGCATTGGTCTCCTAGACAAACTTAGGGTTCCAAAACCAACAACCAGGTCCCATCCAGCCCAAGGTCACACACGCTGAGAGACTGGAGATGAGGAGCTATTTACAGCTCCCTATGTCTGCTCATTATGTGCATTTCCATCCTGTTCTTCCAACCTCTAATTGCATGGTATCCCTGTGGGTATAGACAGAAGGGACTGTTTTCCTGGAGATTCTGTGTTCCCAAAAGCCCAGCTTGGAAGTCCAGTGAATCCTGTTTTTACTAGTTCCTCCTCATAAAGCCTGTGGGTTCCAGAAGACTAACCTCCCAGCACTTTATCCAAACCCTGATTTAAAATTTATCCAAATTTAAGACTAGAGATCCAGTCTGGATTACAAAACTCAAATCCCCAAATACTGAATGGTGGTAGCGACACGGCCCCTCATATCCACTGAAAATTGCTATTTTCTTTTGAACAAGGGGGAGAACTAAGGTCCTTTGCTTAAACCTTGAGGGTTACACACTGGGCTTCATGACACGTTGACCAAAGCAATTTGGAATTTCAACCTGATATCACAAGAGCTCTCCTATAGTCCCTCACTATGAAATATTTGTTACTTATAAGAAATACATTTAGACTTTTTTGCACTATAATCTAAGATTGGAATAGAAAACTAAATTGATTCTTCCCTGTAGCTTCCAGAAGAAAGCTAACCCTGCAAATGTCTTGATTTTAGGCCACAAGACCTCAGGAATTGTAAGGGATTGAATGTGTTTGTTTATAAATCACTGGTGTGGTAATTTTACATTAGCATTAATAATTGAAAACAGACATGTATCCAAAGGAATTTGTTCAGGAAGCTGAGTTAAACTGCCTCATTTCATTCATTTAGCCTCAACTGGGTAAAGGCATTTTGTATTGTATTTCCCCTTAAGTGGAAGACATGTATAACCATTCAGTAGATATTCAGCCTCTCTGGCTGGTAGAGAATTTCTTCTTACCTAAGTGTCAATGGATTTTAGATTTTATAGTTTTGAGATATTAATATAAAAGAAGGAATTCATTTAAATTTATGTGTGCCATTTACTTTAAATCTTTGTGTCTAAATTTCTCCACCTTTAAATTGCATAGCAAAATTTAATTGTATTAAATTAATTATATTAAATGTTATATTCATTCTTTTATTTTATGTTTAATTATATTAAATTAATTATATTAAATGTTATATTCATTCTTTTCTTTTTTATCCTTCTCAACTTTCTCTTAAGTTTCCTTTCAAATATGAGAGTATATATGGGTCTGTGTTTGTGTACATATATGTATGTATTTATTTGAAATAAAAATGTACACGAATAAACATATATGCATACATACAACCTTTCCTTGAACAGTTTATTTGGAGTCTAGAAAACATCCACATCTCATTTATTTCTTGGAACACCCGTATGAAGTTATGTTTGCTATCCTACTTTACCTTCAGAAATAAGGACATTGAGGCTCATTGAGAAGCCATTAAAGTTTATTGTGCACTTTCTTGACTTATACACAACTGGAAACATGAGGTATAGACTATAATTTTTATGACTTTCATTCATCACATTGTATATTTGAATCATGTTCCAGTTATATTATACAATTATACTTCAATAAATTACCTAGAAGGGAAAATGCATAGCAGTGCATGGATTGGAGTAGGATCTAGAGCTCAGGTAGCTGATTCACACTTAGAAATGGTAGAAGGTATCTCTTCTACCTGGGAAAAAAGCAGAGTGCTATCTAAAAAAGAAAATAAATAAACAAAATGAAGCAGAAACAAATTGATAGATAGAGAGAACAAACTGATGGTTACTAGAGGGGAAGGATGTGTAATCGGGGAATAACAGGAAGGTGATTAGGAAGTATAAACATCCAGTTATAACATAAGTCACAGGGATGTAAAGTACAGCATAGGCAATAGAGTGGATAATATTGTAATAAATATGTACGATGACATGTGGTTATTAGACTTATTGTAGTCATCACTTTATAAGGTATATAAGTATTGAATGCCTATGTTATATACCGGAAACTAATATAATGTTGTATGTTAGTTGTAAAAAAATTAATTTAAAACATAAAATTGGCAATAACTACATAGGTGAGGCTAAAGTAATCACCATGGTTCTCTGAAGGTAGAAGAGGAAGGAAAAAGATGGAGTTGGTATCAGAGCAGGATTAAAAATGCTACATTAGTGGGTTTAAAGATGGGTAAAGGGGAGTGATGTCGGTGAAACAGCAGTGTGAGAGATCCCCTTAGTCTCTCCCCTGGAAATGTTAACAATTTGAACAGCTGTAATTTGACAAAGGATTCATTGCTCAATGTACCGGTATGCCTCAGAGACCACCACATTGAAACATTTAAAGGTGGGCCAGAGGGAACAAACAGGGGAGGCAAGAAGATATGATTGACCAGGAAATGAACACAGCACAGGGGCTTGGCTGCGACTATCAGGAAGTTAGAATTCCAGGAAAAGTAAAAGAACCATTGAGTCCTGCTGTCCTGTGGACTCCCAAAATTCACCTTCCGGCACCCTTGGTGTCAGATTGTGGAGTACTTTATCTGTAAAGCCAATAATGCTTACAATAGAATCACTATTTCCCTTGAGTAAAGATTGCAATGTGTCACTGACCCCAAGATGGGGTGCTGAGAGGACCCCACGGAGGTCTAAGTTCACCTATAACAACCGGGCAAACAAAAAAGTCAGTCTGGTTACCCCAGAAAACCCCACCCCCAGCATTGCTGCTACAATGACAGCAGCTACTGGAGTCAATTCTGGGATTTCTCAGAGCTCAAAAACTGTAGACTCAGTGCCATGTCCTAGAAAATAATGGAAAGACCTCTTCCTAGGAATCTGCTAGAGAAGTGCCATACATACAGAGCTGCCTAGACACAGAAGGAACGCATCAAATAGCTTGAATAACGACGGTAATGAGGCAGCTTAGAAAGAAAATAAGTCTCCAGAAAGCAAACTTGAACACATGGAAATATGTGCTAAAAATGACAGAGAATGTAGACGGCAATACTGAAAATACCCAACAAGATTCTGGAAAATAATCAACACACAATTATCTTTCTCACTTTAACCATTTTGAAATGTGAATTTTAGGGACTAAGTGCATTCACAATGTCCAACCATCACCACCTTATATTTTCATCACCCCAAACAGAAATCCTGTATCTATGAAGAAATTCTCCCTTATTTTCTCTTACCTCATCCTCTGGTAACCTCTTTTCCTGTACGAATTTGCCTATTGCCATCATGGTATATCGACTTCATCATTTTGATCTATGAGTTTCATAGAACATGTGTATCACTTGAAGAGAAAAACTTCGTCTAGGATGACCTTTCCACAGGGTGAGAATGATTCTGTATGTCACTTGCCATAAACCCTGCACTGACTCTCCACTAATTTTAGAATTAATCAACAATACTGTAGCCAGAATATAAGACTGTTTTCTGGAGGCTGCCCACATAGCTATGATTTGGTTCATGATTTAGTTTTATCATCTGCTCCTCATTGTTCATCATGTACTACCAGATATTTTTCATCTCCTCACTACACTTTAACACTTCATTATAATGCCCAATTACTTTTCTGTAGCATTTTCTGGTGTGTGTTTATTTCCTTCTGCACCTGTAATATCCCTCCACTTGTCCTTCAAGTTTCAATGCTATTTTAGGCTGATCTGTGAAGCCTTGGTGGACCTGCAGGAGGAGTTTACTATTTGGGGAACCTTTCAGCAAGAGTACAGTAACACCTGACAGTATTGCATTTATTCATTTACATGACTTTGCCCAAGTTTAAACTCTGCGCTTAAAAGAAGGAGCAAATCTTACTATTTTCTTCATCCGCGGAACATGTTTTAGTGCTTACCATACAGTAATTGCTTAATAAATATTTGCAGAGGGTGCAAAACCAGACATTTGACTGAGGGAAACAGATAGGTCCTACCTTGTGGGATATGAGGACCAGTGAAACGAGGGGAGGGATGCCCCAGGACAGAGGCTAATGCCAGAAAAGGCAGATGGGAGAAAGAAGCCACTCTGGTAACCCAGAATCTCCCTCCGGACTCGGGAATAGAACATTTGTTGTGGGGCTCCTGTTCTATATCCCCAAGAAAGGGCAGGGAGGTAGAAGGACTCATGTGACCTCTTGAAGACACAACTGTGTTTCTCATAATCTGCGATTGGTAGAGTACACCTGAGAGCACTGAGTGGAAGCATTTAAGGGTTTCTGTGGCTTGAGGAGCTCAATTCCCATGTGCCTCAGTGAAGACATTTTCTTTTGTCTTTCTGTTCCCTGAGAGATTTAATTGCCTAGAGCTAGGAGAGAAAAACAGAATGCAAACTTGTGCCAGATTTAGTCCTGGGAGACCTCTTGGGGTTCTTATCTCTTTGTCCTCTTTCTTCCCAGAAGGAGGTCACTGCTCTTTAGATATGAATTCTATAACTACATACCTATCAATGATTACTTTAAATGCTCTCATCAAAAGACATAGGGTGGCTGAGTGAATAAGAACACATGACCCATGTGTCCATCGATAGACGATTCGTTAAAGAAGATGTGCTGCATATATACAAGGGAAAATTACTCGTTGATAGAAAAGAATGAAATTGTACTATTTCTGAGAAAATGGTTGGACATAGAGGGAATTGTGCTAAAGGAAATAAATCAGACATAGAAATTCAAATACTGTGTATTATCTCTGTCTAAACACAAGAGCTTGTAGACAGAGAAGAGATCGGTGGTTGCCGTAGGTGAGGAATGGGGTAATAGGTGAATCGGATGGAGTGGGTAAAACGGTACAAACTTCCAGTTGCAAAATCAGTTGAGTTACGGAGATGTAATTCACAGCACAGTGACTACGTCTAATAACACTGTGCTGGTTATTTAAAAGTTGTCGAGAGAATAAATATTGAAGGTTCTCATCATAAGAAAAACATTTTTGTTACATTGTGTGGTGATGGATGGTAACTTGACTTATTTGTGAATCATTATGTTGTCCAGATGAAACTACGATAATGTTAAAAGTCAATTATATGTTTAAAAAACCCAAACACACATTTATTATCATTCAAATCTTAAGGTCCAAAACATGCCTCATTTCATTAAAGGTCAAGGTGTCCACAGAACTGTGTTTTCTTTAGGGGGCTGTGAAGGATAATGTTTGTTTGCCTTTCTTTGGTTCTGCAGGATGACAACACTCCTTGGCTCAGTGCCCTGTTTCCATCTTCAAAGTTGGCAATGGTGGATCAACTCTTTCCTGCATCACATCCCTTCTGGCCTTCCTCTCTCACAGTTAAGGAAATATGATTACTTTGGGTCCACTCAGATAATCCAGAATATTCTCCTGATTGAAGGTTAGCTGACTAGAAACCTTAATTTCATCTATCATCTAATTCATGTAGCCTAATATTCACAAATGTTGGGGTTCAGGAGGGGGACATCATTCGCGGGCCATTATCATGTCTGCCACATTATGTGACAAGATTTTGCCCAAAGACATGGCAATGGAAGTCTGTCAGGTGGAACTTTCTGGAAATCCTATATTTTTTAATTTAAATAATATTTTAATTAAAAATATCAATATACAAACTGGCATAATATTGAGCAATGCAAGCATAACATTGAGCAAACTGTGTCAGGCATGAAAATACACATTGCAACATTCTGTTTATATGATATTCAAAATAGGTAAGAAGTAATGTATGCTCTTAGAAATCTGGAGAGTGGGGAGAAGTGGTGACTGGAATTAGGCACAAGGGAAGCTACTATGTGGCTGCACATGTTCTATTTTTTTGTCTCAGTTATGATTACAGGGAATATATTAGGTTTGTTAAACTTCATTGAATATTTGATATGATAATTTTCCATATGTTGTTGCACTTCAAAGACACATAAAAATATCCCTTCCCATACTCTCCAATACTACCCCCTTAATTCCTCCCAGTCTTACTGAATGGATGATAGCTTTGAGTGTTTGGAGGTACAGCACCTATTCTGTGACCACAAGGACTAAAAACACAAACAAGGAATCATGGTGCTTAAAAAATAAGACTATTTATTTAACAATTTCATGAAACTGTCACAGTAGCCCTGAACTCCCTCCCTAAGTCTACACCTGTTTTTGCAAATAAATACAGTTTTAATTTATTGAAGTCTTTATTGTGGCAGAACGTCCCTTTCAGCTTGGTGCCATCCCAAACTCAACACACTGTTATAATAAGTGTATCTGTATTTTTGTAATCGTTGCACACAAATGGATCACATGGTTGGAGGATCGACCCATACACCAAAAGGTTGAGGGTCAATTCCCGGTGGAGCACATACTAGGTTAAGGGTCCAATCCTGTTGGGGCACATAGGGAAGTACCCAATCAATGTTTTTTCTCACACATTGATGTTTGTCTCTTTCTCTCTCCCTTTTCCTCTCTCTAGAAAATCAATAAACATATCCTATGGGAGGGTTTTTTTTAAAAGCCTTGATAAATAAGAAAACTTCCAGAAGATAATTATTAAAATAGAGCCCCAAAATGCCATAGAGAGACCAAAAGAAAAATTTAGAGATTATTTTTCTCTACATAAATAAATACTTAGTGGTCACAGAACCTGCCCTCCACCAGCCAGGAACCTGGCATGGATGGGCACTTGTAACATCACTTACTGCCCTCCCTGCTGGGTACTTTGCAGTCTCTAGAGATTCTCATCTCTACTCAGCCCTTACATTCAGGGTATTCACAGTGGAACTTAGGCATCAAAAACCCCTCTTCTTTCAAATTCCATTCTCTGTTATATCTGCATTTCAAATGCCACCTCCATCCATCAGGCACCCCACCTCCAGCAAATACAAGTACCAGATTGCAAATCATTATGAATATGTGAAGAGGAGGCCAATAAAAAGAAAAGCACTGTCTACATGAGGAAGCCCAAAGAGATGGTGCAAGGAATGGAAGAGCTCCCTAGCTCTGTTAATCCAAGAGTTAAGTCCCTGGACTTGAGAAATCTGGAAGGAAAAATTTTATTTCTTTTCAGCCTAGAAATGGCAAGCCTGAGGCAGGAGCAGGGGTGGTGGTGTTCATATTCAGAGGCGTTTGACTCTCTAGAGTGGAAGTTCTACATCTGCTTTATACATAGTTTTACTCTCACTTTTTTCTAAGATCATTCAGTTGTTGGGAGGGATGCAGAAATACAACTTGACTGGATTGAAATTTATGTAAGTGGTAGATGAACTGTTTGCAGAGTTGTCCCCAATTCCTCGTCTGTTTGCAAACTTTGGCAAAGTGACTGTGAAGCTCTTCCCATCCAGAGGAGGAGTTATTTCTCCACCTTGGAAACTGGGCTGGACTTAGGATTTTTTTCTTGTTTTAGCCAATAAATATTGTGGAAGTGACAGTATGCTTTACCATGCCTTGTCATATCAGTGGTTTTCACTCGGAATGTTGGCTCAGGTTTGTGAACAATCCAGGTGGAACTTCCAGAAGAGGAGGGGATATGTGGACAGAGCTCACTTATCCCAGCTGAGTCCTCCCTACACAGCCACAATAGCTGAGCCACTAGTGTATTAAAAAGCCCAGCCAAGGTCAGCAGACACCTCCTGGCTTACCCATAGCTAACTGCAGAATCATGAGGAGACCAGCAGACATCAGAACACCTCCACACTATACAAACTCATTGGAGATAAAGAAATTAACTTCCAGCCAAGATGCAGGCATAGGTGACACACTTTGCCTCCTCACACAAGCAAAAAAGGACAACAAGAAATTTAAAAACACAAAATAACCAGAACTGCCAGAAAATCAAATTGTATGGAAGTCTGATAACCACAGATTTAAAGAAGAAACATTCATTCAGACTGGTAGAAGGTGCGGAGACAGCAGCCAAGGCAGAGAGGACAGGCAGCAAGGAGGTGGTGGCAGATCAGGTGGTCCCACTTTTGTGTGCAGATGACCAGGAAGAATAACTGAGGAGCAAGAGAGACCACACAACCCAGGGTTCCAGCATGGGGAAACAAAGTCTCAAAACCTCTGGTCATAAAAACCTGTAGGGGTTGCACAGTGGTAGACTCTCCCAGCCTCACAGGAGAGTTCACTGGAGAGACCCACAGGGTCCTAGAACATACACAAATCCACCCATCTGGGATTAGCTCAGTTTGCTTGTGGGTAAAGAAGGAAGTGTTTGAAAGTAGGGCAGGAAATGAGAAACACCTTTGTTCCCTCTCTGACCCCCTCCACCACACACTGCACCAGGCTGCAGGGACCTGGGACGCCCTGCCCTGGCGAATACCTAACCATCTCCTCCTTACAATGTAACAGCTGTGCTGAATCCAAAATATATATATATATATATATTTTTATTAGTGCCATATATATATATATATGCCATATATATATATGGCACTAATGAAAAAACAGATTAAATCTCCCAAAATAGAACTGAGAGATAAAGAAATTGCCAACGTATCAAATGCACAGTTCAAAACATTGGTAATCAGGATGCTCACACATATGGTTGAATATGGTCACAAATAGAGGAAAACGTGAAGGCTATGCAAAGTGAAATAAAGGAAAATGTACATGGAACTAACATGAAGGAAAGAAAACAGGGACTCCAATCAATGATTTGGAGCAGAAGGAAGAAATAAATATTCAACCAGAACAAAATGAAAAAACAAAAATTCAAAAAAATGAGGAGAGGCTTAGGAACCTCCAGGACATTTTAAACATTCCAACACTCAAATCATAACAGTGCCAGAAGGAGATAAGAAGAGCAAGATGTTGAAAACTTATTTGAAAAAATAACGAAGGAGAACTTCCCTAATCTCTAAAAGAAATACACTTCCATGAAGTCCAGGAAGTTCAAAGAGTCCCCAAAAAGTTGGACCCAAGGAAGCACACACCAATGCACATCATAATTACATTACCCAAGATTAAAGATGAGGAGAGAATCTTAAAAACAGCAAGAGAAAAAGAGACAGGAGTGCCCATAAGATTATGAGCTCATTTCTCAAAAGAAACTTGCAGGCAAGAAGGGGCTGGAAAGAAGTATTTGAAGTCATGAAAGGCAAGGACCTACATCCAAGATTACTCTATCCGGCTAGCTATCCTTTAGAATGAAAGGGCAGATAAAGTGCTTCCCAGACAAGGTCACATTAAAGGAGTTCATCATCACCAAGCCCTTATTATATGAAATATTAAAGGGATTTATCTAAGAAAAAGAAGATGATCAAAAATATGAACAGTGCTGTTGGAAGATAGTGGCGAGATAGGTGGGAGCAGAGTCCACTTCCCCTTAACGCCAGTGAAATACCTAGCTGATCTGAGGAGCAGAGCGAACAGCCAACAGTATTCCAGCATATATGAAGATCGGAGACCAAAGATAGAGGACATCGAAAGATCAGACGGTAAGAAGAGTGCTTAAGGACAATAAGATCCCGGGGACATGCGCGGGGACAAGGGCGACTGAAGCTCCGGGGTCAGGGTCTGCTGCAGGATTTGTGGGAGAGAGCCAGGCTGGGCTGTGTGAGCAGCCAGGTGCTTGTTTGGACCAGGGGGGCTTGAATAGGAAGAATTTCTCAAAAAGGAAAAGAAAATAGAGGCACGTAGTAACTAGTTAGAGAACTCCCCGCAGCAGCCGCAGCATTGGCGGCCTCTGGCGCCCCTCCCCCCTCAGCCCCTGGACTGTGAACGCGGAAAAGAAGCCCTGGGGCTCACTTGAAGCCCGGCTGGCATGCGTCTAGGGGCCCACACCTGAAACCAAATCATCACCAAACCCTTATTATAAGAAATGTTAAAGGGACTTATCTAAGAAATAAGATGATCTTCTTCATCATCTTATTTTTCTTAGATAAGTCCCTTCACCTTTAACTGGAACATAATCAACAGAAGAAAAAAAAAAAGAAACAAAATATAACCAGAGACATTGAAGTTAAGAACAATCTAACAATAGTCAGGGGGGAGTGGGGAGGGGACAGTGAGAAGAGGGGACTACAGGAACTACTATAAAGGACACATGGACAAAATCAAGGGGGAAGGTGGAGGTGGGGGAGGGAGGTGGGTTCAGCTGGGGTGGGGTGGAGGGATGGGGAGAAAAGGCATACAACTGTAATTTAATAACAATAAAAATTTTTTTAAAAAATAAAAATAAGATGATCATATATATGAACAGTAAAATGACAATAAAGTAGTAACGATCAACACCTGAGCCTAAAAATCAAAAACTAAGCAAACAACTAGAACAAGAAAACAGTCACAGAAATGGAGATCGTATGGAGGCTTATCAATGGGGAAAGGGAGCGGGAAAATGGGGGAAAATGGTACCAGGAATAAGAAGTGTAATTTGTAGATGCAAAATAGACAAGGGGGGTGGTTAAGAATAGTATAGGAAATAGAGAAGCCAGAGAATTTATATGTACAACCCATGGACATGAACTAATTCGAGTGAATGCTGGTGGGAGGGAAGTGCAGGGCAGAAGGGGATAAAGAGGAGGAAAAAAATGGAACAACTATAATAGCATAATCAATAAAATACACTTTAAAGAAAAGAAAATAAAGAAATTATATTAAACCATTTGCTTTTCAAGGATGACTTTTTATATAGCAATTGCAAACTGATTATAATCAAAGTGAACAGAACTCAAGGCTCTTGTAATAATCTGCTACTCCTTACTTTTAGCATTTGTACTAATGGAGGACAGCACTCACATCGTGTTTTTTTCAAATGTATTTCAGATAACTGCATAAAGCGAGTCAACTGAGGCTTCATTCCAGGCAGTCAGGACAGGGGGAATGACCTGCACATTTGTGCAGGAACATTGGTGACCCCTTTTCACGTGACTGGGCAGGATTTTAACTCCTGTGTGATTCATCCTTTGATAATAAAGACTGAAGACATTCCTGAGCATAAAGGAGATAAATATTGTATGTTATTCATATTGATCACTCACTGTCCCTTTGGTGGATTTGGAAACATTTAGAAAATGGGAGATACTTCATTTAGAGCACTGGAAGAAGTCTCTTTAGTAGGGAACACACTGAAAGTTTTCAAGCAGAAAGAAGAAAAGAATTCAGGAAAAAACACAAAACACTCCATGTAATTCTTCACCCCTCACACATGAACATCATATTCCACATTTCAATTAACTGATGTGCAGCATGAAAAACATTTTGTACAATAATAAATTGTCTGGCTATTTTTGTTTTGTTATATGTAAGGTCATCTGTCACATATTAAATAAAACAATTTACTAAAATGTATATTTATTAGTAGACCCTCCTCGGAAACACAGATTTGATAGTCAATTTTTTCCAGGGGCTATGGTAGGCATGTGGTCACACAGCTGAATAACAGAATGAAGTGTATAAAACCAGGAGACCAGCTATAAAACCTACCAGCATGTTCAAGTCTACAGTATCAAGAAGTGTGGCAAAGGTAGTGCTATAGAAAATAGTGATGACCAAGGAAGTGAAAACTGTCATCTGTGATGGTCCTTTACAATAAAATTATGTAAATGACTCTGGTTATATTTTGTTTGCTTTTTTCTTTTGTTGATTATGTTCCAGTTAAAGGTGAGATCATATGGTATTTGTCCCTCACTGCCTGGCTTATTTCACTTAGTATAATACATTGAAATTAAGAACAATGTAACAATAGGCAGAGGGGAGTGGGGAGGGGATAGTGGGGAGAGGGGTCTACAAGAGCTAGTATAACAGACACGAGGACAAAATCAAGGGGGAGGGTAAAGGTGGGGGAGGGAGGTGGGACTGCCTGGGGTGGGGTGGAGGGGTGGGGAGAAATTGCAGACAATTGTAACTGAAAAAAAAATAAAAAATAAAATAAAAAATTTAAAAATATGTAAATGACCTCAGTATCCAAGTCCATAGGAGTGCATAATACATGACTACTCTTTCAGTAAAACAAGAGAAATATTACTAGGAATGATAAATGTCATAAGAGAATAAATTAGGTTAAAGTAATTCATGTTAACCCATGAGATACATGAGTATTTCTAATTACGTATGGTCCAAGATTGTATTAACTTGTGTCAGAACTTCTTGCTCTGAAGCTTTGAACATTCATGGGCACTTCTTCAGCCTAGTACAGTTGGCCCTTGAGAAGCTTACCTGCCAAGGAATCTTTCCAAGGCCTTCTTTATGTCCTTGTTCCTGAGAGTGTAGATGAAGGGATTCAGCATGGGTGTGACCACAGTGTACATCACTGAGACTGTTGTACTTGATTGTGAGTGGTGGGTACCAGCAGAGCCAAGATACACACCTAGACTTGTACCATAAAACAAGGAGACAACTGAGAGGTGAGATGTACAGGTGGAAAATGCTTTATATTTCCCCTGAGATGATGGGATTGTACATATAGAGGACATTATCTTAGAGTAAGAATAAAGGATCCCAGTAAGGGGACCACCAGCCAGCAGCCCTGCTGAAAAGTACATCACCATGTCATTAGGAAAAGTGTCAGAGCAGGCAAGTTGGATGACCTGTTTGAGTTCACAGAAAAAGTGGGGGATTTCCAAGTCTGAGCAGAAGGACAGATCCAACACCATTAAGCTTTCTAACAAGGAATTCAGAATACTAATGATCCAGGACACCAGAACCAGCAGGCCACAGTGCCCGGGGTTCATGATGACTGTGTAGTGCAGAGGGTGACAGACGGCCACATACCTGTCATAGGCCATCACAGTCAGGGTGAAGTTATCCAACACTGCAAAGAGTATGAAAAAATACATTTGAGTGATGCATCCTAAATAGGTGATGGCTTTGCTCTGTGTCTGGATGTTCACCAGCAGCTTTGGGATGGTGGTGGAGGTGAAGCAGATGTCTACCAAGGACAGGTTGGAGAGGAAGAAGTACATGGGCGTGTGGAGGTGGGAGTCTGAGCTGACGGCCAGGATGATGAGCAGGTTTCCCAACACAGTGATCAGGTACATGGAGAGGAAGAGCCCAAATAGGAGAGGCTGCAGTTCTGGTTCCTCTGATAGTCCCAGGAGAAGAAACTCTGAAATTTGTGTAACATTGCCTGGTTCCATGTGGACCAGGTGACTACCAGAAAATAGGAAAAAAAAAAAAAAGAATAACTAGTTTTCACATTAGTAACTTAGAATAAATGGTACATTTTTCTTTTAGAATCCAAATAATAATTTCCTAATTTGGTGTAGGATCTGGTTCCCCTTAAGGTATGGCTATTGTCAATGCTTATTAGAATTTCCCTTTCTACCATCAACTCATTCTTGAAATACCATGTATATTGCTATTTTATTGGGGATATAGTTCTTGCATTTGAGAAATATACTCATATATTGACTTTAGACCATGTTCCAGGCACTGTTCAGAGTATGGGATAATGAACAACAAAAGTCTCTACAGACTAATGATGAACAAAAAATATAATCAAAAAAATAATAAAGTAACATATCCAATGATGCAGATGCTATATAGAAAAGTAAATCGCATTAAATGGAGAGAGTGGAGAGAGGATGTTTCTTTTTTTTTTTGTAATTTTTATTGGAATTTTCCTATTACCACTTAGCCCCCTGATATTCCCTACTCCCCCCACAATCACCACACTGTTGTCCATGTCCATGAGTCCTTTTTCCTTTGCTCAATCCCCCATCCCCTAACCTCCCACTCATTAGCTATCATCCTGAGGTTTACCTACCTATATGTCTCTATTTTGCTTATTACATCACTTTGTTCATTAGATTCCCCATATAAGTGAAACCATATGGTATTTGTCTTTCTCTGATGGGCTTACTTCACTTACCATAAAGTTCTCCAGGGCCATCTATGCTGAGGGTGTTCTTTTTTATAGAGTTTAGCCAAGGTTTGCCTACTGGCAATAAAACAAGGAGACAACTGAGAGGTGAGATGTACAGGTGGAAAATGCTTTATATTTGAGGTGCTTTAACAGGCACCTCAAAGAAGACCAAACAGGAGGCTAAGGGGGAGGAAGTATTTGCCTGGCAAGAGAACAGCCACTGCAAAGGCCTTGAGGAAGTTGAAGGTTTTAGAAAATCAAGGCTCAGAATGAGCCAGTGTGTCAGGGGCAGGAGAGATGGTGTCAGGTGATATTAAGAAACAAGGGGGCCTGCATGCTGCTTTTGAAACTTCAAGTCACAGAGAGTTGCCTATATACACTTATGTAAAGCTTGAAGTTTATTATTCCAGTTGCAAAAACATCCTGTGAATTGAAAAGAATCTACTCCTCAGTCCCTTCTCTTGATGGAGTTCTGGCCCCTGTGTGATAAGTCACCTTGGAATACATGGGTCCAGGTACCCCTGCTCTGAGCACTGCTCTTGGTTTATGAGGCAGGTGAACACACACACCAGGTCTCCTCATTGGTGTGGTCTCCATGTTTGTCTCACTCACTATTTAGGCTATGAGTACATACAACTCAGCTGCCCAGATCAAGTATCTTTTCCAAAAAGAATTTAGGCATACTACCTCAATACTGCTATGATAAGCGTGCATGCACAAATAAGCCTGGGGCTCCATACTGGAATGTCCATTTTATGCCCTGTATTTAAAGAAACACAAATGTAGAGGGAGAGAGAGGAATAAAATGGAGTTGAGGTAGGAGTATATCTGTAGATAATAAGTTCAGATGATCTCTGAGAGATGATGAGGAAGAAATGTATTTGGATTCTGGCAGCTTTCCAACCCTAACTCCATACCCTTGAAGTCAAGCAAAAATAATAAAGGACAAAAGATGTATTTGTCTAAAACACAAAGGTAGTTATCTAGATATGCTGTGGAAACACCTTGCAGATTGACTACCTAGTGAAAAGTGATTAACAAAATAAACTATATTTTACAAAAGGGATTCTTTTTAATATAAAGCAGTAGAAGACTGGCTTTTCCTGTGTCTGTTCTATAGTTATTTGACCAGTGGGTTTTTACAAGGTCAATATGCAGATGAGACAAACCCCTCCCTCACTTTTCTCAAGTGGCCCCATTCTTTCTTGGACTTTGGATTTGGATCTCATTTTGGCAAATTAGTAGGCACTGTCTAATTCTGGTTCTGGTCTTCATCCAACATGCAAAAGCCTCCCCAGGACGTCACCAATAAAGCCTGCACATTCCATGACAATCCATCCTTTTACACTGAGTAACTTTCTTCATGTGGCTTAAGCCCAACCACATTATCATGCAAACATTTATTTCACCGTACTCTGCCTTCACCATCACAATGGGGTGGGAGAGAGTGGTGGGGAGAAAATGGAGACAACTGTACTGGAACAACAATAAACACATAGTGTGTAGATAAAAATTAAAAATAAATAAAAATAAAAGTAAAAATTGAAAATTTAAAAAAACCCACTAAATTAAAAACAAAAGAAAACAATGCCAGATCTGAACAAGCAGGGCTTCACCTGTTCAGTTCACCTTTATATTTCCACAAATGTATGTGTATATATGTGCACTTACCCAGAAACCCATTTACATAAGTGTGAAGTACTGAAAGAAATTGCAGGGGGAATAAAACCTGGTTAATCAGAGTGATTTAGCACCTGTGTTAAAGAAAACTGAATGGAAAGAAGTGAGACTTCTGGCCAACATGGACGCATAGGTAGACATACTGCGCCTCCTCACAACCAAAAGAAGGACAACAAATAATTTAAAAACAAAAAACAACCAGAACTGACAGAAAATCTAACTGTATAGAAGTCCAACAACTAAGGATTTAGAGAAGAAACATTCATCCGGACCACTTGGAGGGGCAGAGACAGGCAGCCAGGCAGAGAGGACTCCTGGCAAGGCAGTGGCTGGTTGAGTGGGCGGTCCCCCATTTGCGTACAGATAAACTGGGAGGAACTACTGGAAAGTGAGACAGACCACACAACCCAGGGTTCCAGTGCAGGGAAATAAAGCCTCAAAACCTCTGACTAAAAGAACCTGTGAGGGCTGAGGTTGTGAGAGAAACTCCCAGCCTCACAGGAGAGTTCATTGGAGAGACCCACAGGGTCCTAGAACATACACAAACACACCCACCCAGGAATCATCACCAGAAAGGCCCAATTTGCTTGTGGGTAGCAGCAGAAGTGACTGAAAGCCCACAACGAGCTGACCAAGTGGCATTGTTCCCTCTCTGATCCCTACCCCCACATACAGTACCACAATGCAGCGACTACGTGGGTTGCCCTACCCTAGTGAATACTTAAGGCTCCGCCCCTTACTACATAACAGGTGTGATGAGACCAAAAAAAATGGCCCAAATGAGAGAACAGATCAAAGCTCCAGGAAAGATACATCTAAGTGATGAAGACATAGCCAACCTATCAAAGCACAGTTCAAAACACTGGTAATCAGGATGCTCACAAAATTGGTTGGGTATGGTCACAAAATAGAGGGAAGAAAAAGACTATGCAAAGTGAAATAAAGGAAAATATGCAGGGAACCAACAGTGACAGGGAGGAAACCAGGACTCAAATCTAGGGTTTGGAGCAGAAGGAAGAAATAAACATTCAACCAGAACAGAATGAAGAAACAAGAATTCAAGAAATAGAGAAGAGGCTGAGGAAACTCCAAGACAACTTTAAATGTTCCAAAACCCAATTGCAAGGGTGTCAGAAGAAGAAGAAGAAGAGCAAGACATTGAAAACTCACATGGAAAAATAATGAAGAACTTCCCTAAACTGGCAAAGGAAATACACTTCCATGAAGTCCAGGAAGTTCAGAGAGTACCAAAGAAGTTGGACCCAAGGAAGCACACACCAATGCACATCATAATTACATTATCTAACATTAAAGATAAGGAGAGAATCTTAAAAGTAGCAAGAGAAAAGGAGACAGTTACCTACAAAGGAGTTCCCATAAGACTATGAGCTGATTTCTCAAAAGAAACCTTGCAGGCAAGAAGGGGCTGGAAAGAAGGATTCAAAGTCATGAAGGGCAAGAATCTACATCCAAGATTACTCTATCTAGCAAAGGTTTCAATTAGAATGGAAGGGCAGATAAAGTGCTTCCCAGACAAAACCAATTAAAGGAGTTCATCATCACCAAGCGTTTATTATATGAAATGTTAAAGGGAGTTATCTAAGAAAAAGATCAAAAATATGAACAGTAAAATGACAACAAACACAACTATCAACAAGTGAACCTAAAAAAAAAAATCAAATTAAGCAAACAACTAGAACAAGATTCACAGAAATGGAGATCACATGGAGTGTTATCAGTGAGGACGGGGAGGGGTAACCAGGGAAAAGGTACAGGGAATAAGTAGCATAAATGGTAGGTAGAAAATTGACAGGGGGAGGTTAAGAATAGTATAGGAAATGTAGGAGCCAAAGAACTTATACATATGAGCCATGGACATGGACTAAAGAGGGGGTGGGGGAAATGCAGGTAGGATGGGTGTACAGGGTGTAGGGGAATAAAGGGGGCAAAATGGGACAACTGTAATAGCATAACCAATAAAATATATTTTAAAATATTTTTGAATAAAATAAAAAGACAAATGAGCCAGAAGAAAACCACAAAACAAAGAAGTAATTAAGCAATTAAAATGAAAGGTAATTATCCCATTAGTGATACTGGAAAATAAAATGAAAACCAAAAGGGAATACACACCCAGTAGAACAGCTAAAATTAAAAGACTGGCTTTCCCAGGTGCATATAGAGCAATGGGAACCTCCATATACATCATGGGGGAGTACAGATTGGTACAACTACTTGGGAAAGCTGTTCGGCAGCATTACTAAAGCTGAACATATACACGTCCTGTGATCCTGCAATTCCACTCCAGACATACATACGTATGAGCACCAAAAGATATGTCCAAGGATGTTGAACATAGTGGCACTAATTGTAAGAGTCCCAAACTGGAAACAGCCCAGACGTCCACCAACAGTAGAATGAAATGAATTTATACAATAGAATACAGTAGTCTCCCTCTTATCTGCCATTCTGCTTTTATGGTGTCATTAACCCATGGTCAACCACAGTCTAAAAATATTAAATGGAAAATTTCAGAAATGAACAATTAGCAAGTTGCAAAAAACATTGATCAGAGCATCAAAGACTAATTAAAACAAGGTATAAACACCAACATGCATTCGTTGGTGTTTATGCATTAAATTGGCAAAGGCAGGGACTCAGAAGGTAAGGTATGCTATTCCTAGACATGGTGGCAAAGCAGAGGCTCAGTGTTATTTGTTGGATGAATCAGGAATTAGGCCTCAGTATACAAATACATTTAACACATAGTAAGGTTGTATTTGTATGTATTTGGAAAGATTGGATTGTTGAATAAAAGCTGGAAAAATAAACATCCACCTGGGAGAAAGTGAAGATGATGCACTACCTCTGTCATGTTACATAAAATCTGGGGGATGGACTACTCACTGGAAGAGTAACCAGTCCTTTTGGGTGAACAGAATGAAAACTATCTATTAATAATGATGGGTGGGCCATACCACCCTAATCGAGTCAGAGACTCAGGAGTAAAAAGACAGACATATTTAACTGAATAAAATACAAAATATTTTTATGGCCAAAACATACCTAAACTCATTAAGAAATAATAATTTTTATTTATTTTTATTTTTACTGTGTTAATTTTTATTGAATTTATTGGGGTGACATTGGTTAATAAAATTATGTAGGTTTCAGCTGTACAACTCTCTAACATATCACCTGTATGTTGTATTGTGCGTTCAACACCCCAAGTCATGTTACCACCATTTATACACCTCTAATCCTCTTCTATATTACTACACCAAATTATTTTTTAAATCATTTTAAGGGCTGATAATGAAAAAGTAATAACCATAAAATGTTATTCAAATTAAAAACCATCATATATGAATCTTTGATAAAAATCAGAAAATGTTCAACAAACAACAAAAAAGTTCCTTGATACCTGTCAGCCTAGAGAAAAACTTAGAAAAATGTCACATTGACCGGGATGCAGACTTTTAAACGGGTAGCAAAGGGGTGCTCTGTTTTTTCCTGGCAGAACTGTGGAGTGTTACAGCATTGGGAAAACAGACTGCAGGCAACTGCACACACTACCAGCACCTGTGTCTCTAACCCAGGGCTCCTCAGTCTCTGCGGGACTGCCATTCTGGGCCAGGTCTTTGCCTGAGGTATGGTCTCTCCTGGCCATGGCAGGAGGTTTAGAGCATCCTTGGACTTTACTGACACCTCCCATGAGACAACCAAAAATGTCTCCAAAGATTGCTCTGTGTCCCCTGGGAGAACAGTATATTGCCTCTGTTGGAGAACCGGAGTTTTAACGTAACAATATCAAATATTTTCATATATTGTTATAATAGCAATGTAATGAGTTAGTATACCTTAGATTTCAAGTGTGACTAGCACAGCCACACCTCAGAATATTAAGTAGACATGGAAATAATGAATCAGCATCTTACACTCTCTTTGACTGGAGGGAAGACCATAGGTATTGTTGAGTAGGAAGGAAGAGTGGACACAAAGAAAAAAAAATTTTTTTTTCAATATGCAAAGACATTTCTGATGGGCCAGGATGCTGTTCATGCATCTGTACAAAAGCACATGAGTGTGTATGTGAGCATAATATAGGAGGAGAAGATTTTTTTAAAAACTAAGACCTTATGGAATAAAGATTAGCAGCAGGAATGTAATTAGTTTAAGTATACTAATTACAAAACTATTGTATGAAAAATAATGAAGTGAGACTGAAATTGATTTATAGTAGGACAGAAAATAATAACAATGTCAACCAGGGCCACTGATCCCAGATTAAATTGCCACAGAGTTGGAAATAAAAGAATGTTATAAAGAGGTTTATATAATCGGGGAGAAAGCAGTATCCTAGTCATAATATCTTCTAATATAGAGATATGTGGATTCAAATTTGATTATGGAAGGTACAGGCCATCTTCAGTCAAATCTTTATAAAAAGTGCCTTCCAGAGGACGGTGAAGATGATGCCCATTTTGAAAGTGGAGCTGACCACAAAAGCCAAAGGAGCAATAAAGGATGAAGGAGATGTGGACAAGTTGGCAGTATGTGTGTAGGTGACTTATTAGTGATAAGTACACACAAGAACATTCACTTCCATTTTGTGTTTAAAGCAAGGATTCACAAGTGAAGAATATAAAAGTAACAGCTGTGGTTTTTTTCAGTAAGAAATGTAAAAACTAAAAAAGCAATGGAGAGAATACAACGTGAATGAGTGATATATTTCAGCCCACACAGTTAATACTCACAGTTCTCCACATATATGTACATAAAAGGACTCAATGACAACAAAGTTGCTGGGGGGGCGGGGAGGCCTCCAAATCCTTGTTTCGAGCAATGCAATAAAAAACCAGAATCAAAGCAAGCTGATCCCCTCTCTGCAAATGTTAGGAATTTGCAGACAATTTCCAATAGAGGAAGCAAATGAATAACTAACCCAGAAGTGTATTCACGTCACAGGTAATGAAGTAATGACAAAGTCAAGCTATTTAGCACACCTCTTTTTACTTATCAAACATATTATTTTTCATGCTAATTGAATACCCAGAGTGAAAGAAGATACTGTGGAATGTACTGCTCATGATCACTGTTGCAAGGTAATATTTGCAAGACATATATTGAATATGGATCTGCCTCATCAATATGAAAACAGTGTTGAGTATGCCCCATGATAAAAATAAAAAAGAACTGCCCTCACTTCATTGCACAGCTCTCCATAGCTAGTACACTACATTTTCCTACTCCCTTTAGTTGCAAAACTCATTGTACATGGTCTACTGTCACTTGAAATACTTTATGCCTCCCATTGCCACCTCAATTGGGCTTCCATCAGGGAGTAGTGAGCAATGACACATGTGTTGCTGACTTCAGTGTTCACTTCTCT
The DNA here is from genome assembly GCF_022682495.2 of Desmodus rotundus. Classification (NCBI taxonomy): domain Eukaryota; kingdom Metazoa; phylum Chordata; class Mammalia; order Chiroptera; family Phyllostomidae; genus Desmodus; species Desmodus rotundus. The sequence goes on along the minus strand of NC_071395.1, from coordinate 43,743,566 downwards.
TTTTAGCATCCCAAACAAATCATGAACTAGTTCATCAGGCAAGCAAACAACCAGAGGCTGATGGCTGTCAAGAGACCTCAAGTGAATGTGCTTGGCTTTGGATCTCTCTGACTCTTTCCTGGAGCACCTGCTGCACCCTTGGCCTCACCTGATCTGGAGCTCTGAAAACCAGGCCTTCCAGTAAAGAAAGTCCGGCGTCCTGGATGGATGACAATGGAGGCTGAAGCTCTCTGCTCAGACAATACAGCAGGAAGGAGGCAAGCATTGGTCTCCTAGACAAACTTAGGGTTCCAAAAGCAACAACCAGGTCCCATCCAGCCCAAGGTCCCTATGTCTGCTCATTTGGTACATTTCCACCTTGTTATTCCAACCTCTAATTGCATGATTTCCCTGTGGGTATAGACAGAAGGGACTGTTTTCCTGGAGATTCTGTGTTCCCAAAAACCCAGCTTGGAAGTCCAGTGAATCCTGTTTTTACTAGTTCCTCCTCATAAATTCTGTGGGTTCCAGAAGACTAACCTCCCAGCACTTTATCCAAACCCTGATTTAAAATTTTTCCAAATTTAAGACTAGAGATCCAGTCTTGATTACAAAACTCAAATCCCCAAATATTGAATGGTGGTAGAGACACAGCTCCTGATGTCTACAGTTAATTGCTATTTTTCTTTTGAACAAGGGGGAGAATTAAGTTCCTTTGCTTAAACCTTGAGGGTTACACACTGGGCTTCATGACATGTTGGCCAAAATAATTTGGAATTTCAACCTGATATCACAAGAGCTGTCCTATAGTCCCTCACTATGAAATATTTGTTACTTATAAGAAATACAGTTAGATTTCTTTTTGCGCTATAATCTAAGCTTGGAACAGAAAAGTAAATAGATTCTTCCCCGTAGCCTCCTGAAGAAAGTTAGCCCTGCAAACATTTTGACTCTAGACCATGAGACCTCAGGAATTGTAAGAGCATAAATGTGTTTGTTTTTAAATCACTAGTGTGATAATTTTACATTAGCATTAATAGTTGAAGACATACAATTATCCAAAGGAATTTTGTTCAAGAAACTGAGATAAAGTGTCTCATTTCATTCATTCAGTCTCCCCTGAGTAAAGGCATTTTGCATTATAATCTCCCCTTAAGTGGAAGACACATATAATCATTTTGTACATATTCAGTCTCTCTGGCTGGTAGAGAATTTCTTCTTGCATAAGTGTCAATGTGCTATATATTTGATGCTTTTGAGTTATATGGGAAAAGAAAATTATTTAATTCATGTTTACCATTTACTTTAAATCTTTGTGTCTAAATTTCTACATCTTTAAATTTTACATTAATTTAAGCATAAAATGGAGCAAAAATAGCCTCTTCAACAAATGGTGTTGGGAGATCTGGACAGCTACATGCAAAAAAATGAAACTCGATCACCAACTTATACCATACACAAAAATAAATTCCAGGTGGGTAAAAGACTTAAATATAAGTCGTAACACCATAAAAGTCCTAAAGGAAAACATTGGCAGGAAGATCTCAGACATTCCATGCAGCAACATCCTCACAGACAAGTCCCCTAAACAAGGGACATAAAAGAAAGAATAAACAAATGGGACCTCATCAAAATAAAAAGCTTCTGCATGGCTAAAGAAAACAGCACCAAATTACAAAGAGAACCAACAGTATGGGGAAACATATTTGCCAATGATACCTCAAACAAGGCCCTGATCTCCAAAATATATAAAAAACTCACACAACTCTACTCCAGGAAGACAAAACAACCCAATTAAAAAATGGGCAAAGGACTTGAACAGATACTTCTCCAAGGAAGACATACAGAGGGCCCAGAGACATATGAAAAGATGCAGAGAACCAAGATGGCGGCGTAGGTAGACACACTGCGCCTCCTCGCACAACCAGAACTGACACAGAATCAAACGGCAAGGGGGTCCAACACCAAGGAAATAAAAAATAAACATTCATCCAGACCAGTAGGAGGGGCGGAGACAGGCACCAGGGTGGAGAGGTCTTGCGTGGCTGTGGCAGGACCAAGACTGGCAGAGTGTGGGACAAACAGAGTCCGAGCACTAGCAGATCCTGCGGCCCCACATTCGCGCGTAGATAAACTGGACGAACGGCACGGCGGGGACGGAAGCACACCTCGCAACCCAGGGCTCCAGCTCGAGGAAATGAAGCCTCAAACCTCTGATTGAAAACGCCCATGGGGGTTGGGGCAAAAGCAGGAGAGACTCCCAGCCTCATGGGAGAGGTCGTTGGAGAGACCCACAGGGTCCTAGAGTGTGCACAGGCCCACCCACCAGGAACCAGCACCATAGGGGCCCAGTTTGATTGTGGGTATCGGAGTGAAAGATTGAAATCCGGAGAAGAGTGAAGTGGGCGCCATTGCTCCCTCTCAGCCCCTCCCCCATGTACAGCCTCACAGTGTAGCGACCAGCGCAACCCCGCCCCGGTGAACACCTAAGGCTCCGCCCCTTAAAGTAACAGACACGCCAAGACAGACAAACAAAAAAAAATGGCCCAAATGACAGAACACTTCAAAGCTCCAGAAAAAATACAACTAAGCGAGGAAGAGATAGCCAAACTATCAGATGCACAGTTCAAAACACTGGTTATCAAGATGCTCACAGAATTGGTTGAATCTGTTCGAAAACCGTATGAAAAAATGAAGCCTATGCTAAGAGAAACAAAGGAAAATGTACAGGGAACCAATAGTGAGGCGAAGGAAACTGGGACTCAAATCAATGGTGTGGACCAGAAGGAAGAAAGAAACATCCAACCAGAAAAGAATGAAGAAACAAGAATTCGGAAAAATGAGGAGAGGCTTAGGAACCTCCAGGACATCTTGAAACATTCCAACATCCGAATTATAGGGGTGCCAGAAGGAGAAGTGGAAGAACAAAAAATTGAAAACTCATTTGAACAAATAATGAAGGAGAACTTCCCTCATCTGGCAAAGGAAATAGACTTCCAGGAAGTCCAGGAAGCTCAGAGAGTCCCAAAGAAGCTGGACCCGAGGAGGAACACACCAAGGCACATCATAATTACATTACCCAAGATTAAACGCAAGGACCTACATCCAAGATTACTGTATCCAGCAAAGCTATCATTTAGAATGGAAGGGAAGATAAAGTGCTTCTCAGATAAGGTCAAGTTAAAGAAGTTCATCATCACCAAGCCCTTATTATATGAAATGTTAAAGGAAGTTACCTAAGAAAAAGAAGATCAAAAATAGGAACAGTAAAAATGACAGCAAACTCACAGTTATTAATGACCACACCTAAAACAAAAAGAAGAGCAAACTAGGCAAACAACTAGAACAGGAACAGAACCATAGAGATGGAGATCACATGGAGGGTTGTCAATAGGGGAGTGGGAGGGGGAGGGGAGGGAAGGTACAGAGAATAAGTAGCATAGATGATAGGTGGAAAATAGACAAGGGGAGGGTAAGAGTAGTGTAGGAAATGTAGAAGCCAAAGAACTTATAAGTATGACCCATGGACATGAACTATAGGGGGGGAATGTGGGAGGGAGGGGGCGGGCAGGATGGAGTGGAGTGGGGTGGAGGAATGGGACAACTGTAATAGCATAATCAATAAATATATTTAAAAAAGAAAAAAAAAGAAAAGATGCTCAGCATCACTAGCCATCAGAGAGATGCAAATTAAAACCACAATGAGGTACCATCTCACACCAGTCAGAGTGGCCAACATAAACAAATCCACAAACAAATGTTGGAGAGGATGCGGAGAAAAGGGAACCCTAGTACATTGTTGGTGGGAATGTAGCCTGGTGAGGCCACTGTGGAAAACAGTATGGAATTTCCTCAGAAAACTAAAAATGGAACGGCCCTTTGACGCAGCAATTCCGCTGCTGGGATTATACCCTAAGAACCCTGAAACACCAATCCAAAAGAACCTGTGCACCCCAATGTTCATAGAAGCACAATTTACAATAGCCAAGTATTGGAAGCAACCTAAGTGCTCATCAGCAAATGAGTGGATCCAAAAACTATGGTATATTTACACAATGGAATTCTATGCAGCAGAGAGAAAGGAGCTTATACCCTTTGCAACAGCATAGATGGAACTGGAGAGCATTATGTTAAGTGAAATAAGCCAGGCGGTGAGGGACAAATACCATATGATCTCACCTTTAACTGGAACATAATAAATAGAAGAAAAAAGGAAACAAAATATAACCAGAGACATTGAAGTTAAGAACAATCTCACAATGGTCAGTGGGGAGTGGGGAGGGGCCAGTGAGGAGAGGGGATTACAGGAACTACTATAAAGGACACATGGACAAAATCAAGGGGAAGGGTGAAGGTGGGGGAGGGAGGGGGGGTTCAGCTGGGGTGGGGTGGAGGGATGGGGAGAAAAGGCACACAACTGTAATTGAATAACAGTAAAAAAATAAAATTATTTTTTTAAAAAAGAAACATCATTGTGCAGTTGCCTCTCACATGCTGCCTGAAAAAAAAAAAAAGAAAAAGAAAACCCTATGGTACATTTATGCAGTGGAATTCTACACAGCAGAGAGAAAGAAGGAGCTTATACCCTTTGCAATGGCATGGATGGAACTGGAGAGCATTATACTAAGTGAAATAAGTCAGGCAGTGAGGGACAAATACCATATGATCTCACTTTTAACTGGAACATAATCAACAGAAGAAAAAAGCAAACAAAATATAATCAGAGACATTGAAATTAAGAACATTGTAACAATAGCCAGAGGGGAGTGAGGAGGGGATAGTGGGGAGAGGGGTCTATGGGAGCTACTATAAAGGACACAAGGACAAAATCAAGGGGGAGGGTAGAGGTGGGGGAGGGAGGCGGGACTGGCTGCGGTGGGGTGGAGGGCTGGGGACAAAATGCAGACAATTGTAACTGAATAAAAATTAATTAATTAATTTAAAAAAATTAAATGTAACATTTCCAGGCTGCAGCACTTTGTATTATGGGATACTAATTGCAGAGTTTTATAATTAATGATGCCATACTTTAATTTTCACGAAGCTATATGTTTGGGCCAGTCCATGACTGGAAGATTAGATAGCAATGGGAAGAAAGTAAATTTTTAAAAATATTTTCAGTCCAATTCTTCCCAAAATTATCATAGGTGATTTTCAAACAGTAGAAAATTTTAACATATCAGTAACCTCTACTTTTGTCTTTTACCTACAGTCAGTTATTTTCTTCTATTATTGGTACTCAATATATTTATCAACAGAAGCCATAATTGGCTGCTATGCTTGCTGTTTGTATTTTATTAGATCATTTCAGAGATGTAGAACAAGAATCAAACCAAGTTATGAAAAATACAAGCAATATTGCAAAATGACAGTAAGTCAAGCAGTGCCTCCCTGAAGCGTTGATGGAACACAGGCTTCCAGGAGTTTCCAGCCACAGTGTGAAAGCAGGCTGTACACTGGGCCCCACGCATCTCAGCCCTGGAACAATGCTGGCATGCAGGAGACTGTCCAGGAAAGACACATAAATTGTCTGTATCCTTGATTGGGCATCAGTGACTTTGGAAAATTGAATTTCACATCCATCATTCAGGTCAGCACAAATCCCTTGATAGAATTTCAGCCTAATTAAGAAGTGTGAAAGGAAGTTTGCATCTCCTTACTGATTCACATAAACAATTCCTTGATATAAATAGTATATACTGGATATGAAAAGCTAGTATAAAAATATACTGGTATGAAAAGTTAAAAAAAAAAACAACCATTCATTCTTTTCATTTCTATCCTTTTCAACTTTCTCTTAAGTTTCTCTTCAAATATGAATCTGTTTGTGTCCATATATGTGTGTTTGTTTTTTTGAAATAAAAATGTACATGAATAAACATATATGCATCCATACCACTTTATCACTGAACAGTTTATTTGGACTCAACAAGACATGTCCACATATCTCATTTATTTCTTTTTTTGCAAGGAGGGAGTAATATTTATTTATTTTTAATATTTTTTATTGATTATGCAATTACAGTTGTCCCAATTTTTCCCCCTTTGCCACGCTCCATCCAGTACCTTCATTCCCTCCAGCAATCCCTCCCTTAGTTCATGTGCATGGGTCATGCATATAAGGTCTTTGGATACTCCAGTTTTTATACTGTTCTTACCATCCTCCTACTATTCCATACCTACCAATTTGTACTTCTTAATGTCTGTACTTTTTACCCTATTTTTCCCCTTCTTCTCCAAACCGATAACCCTTCAAATGATCTCCATATCTATGATTCTGTTTCTGTTCTGGTTGTTTGTTTAGTTTATTTTTTAGACTCAGTTGTTTGTAGTTGTGAATTTATTGACATTCTAATGTGCATAGTTTTGATCTTCTTCTTAAATGAGTCCTTTTAACATTTCATATAAAAATGGCTTAGTGATGATGAACTCCTTTAGCTTTACCTTGTCTGGGAAGCACTTTATCTGCACCTTCAATTCTAAATAATAGCTTAGCTGGATAGAGTAATCTAGGTTGTAGGTCCCTGCTTTTCATGACTTTGAATACTTCTTGACAGGACCTTCTAGCCTGCAAAGTTTCTTTTGAGAAATCAGCTGACAGTCTTATGGGCACTCCTTTGTAGGTAACTACCTGCTTTTCTCTTGCTGCTTTTAAGATTCTCTTTATCGTTAACCTTTGGCATTTTAATTATGATGTGTCCTGGTGTGGTCCTCTTTGTGCCCATCTTATTTGGGATTCTCTGTGCTTCTTGGACTTGCATGTCTATTTCCTTCACCAAATTAGGGACATTTTCTTTCATTATTTTCTCAAATAAGTTTTCAATGTCTTGTTCTTTCTCTTCTCTTTCTGGCACCCTTATGATTCAAATGTTGGTACCTTTGAAGTTGTCCCAGAGGCTCCTTAGCCTATCCTTGTTATGGAGGATTCTTTTTTCTTCTTGCTGTTCTGATTGAATGTTTTTTTTTCTCCCTTATGTTCCAAATCATTGATGTGATTCTTGCCTCCATCCATTCCATTATTGGTTCCCTATAAACTTTTTTTTATTTCACTTAGTGTAATCTTCATTTCTGCCCATGTCTTTTTTATGCTGTTGATCTACCCAATGAGTTCCTTGAGCATATTAATAACCAGCATTTGAACTCTGCATCTGATAGATTGTTTATCTCCATTTTGTTTAGTTCTTTTTCTGGAGTTTTGTTCTGTTCTTTCATTTGGACCATAGTTCTTTGTCTCCTCAATTTGACAGCCTCCCTGTGTTTGTTTCTATGTATTAGATACAGTTGTTTTGACTCCCTGTCTTAGTAGTGTGGCCTATTGCAGAAAACCACACTAGTAGGTTGGATGGGGTAGAGCCTTACATAATTGCCAGGGCAAGGCAACCCATATGAACCAGGTTGATGGAGTCTCCAATATGGTATTGCCACTCTGTGGCTCTGTGTGTAGGAGGGCTCAGAAAGGGGCAATGCTTCTGCCTGGCCTCTGGAGCTTTGGGAGGAAGCTCTTCCACAGCACTCACCCTGATACCAGTCACTTCAGCTTCTCCCTGTATGCCCCTGGTGCCCTTCCAGCTGTTGTCCAGTGCTGGAGCCCAGAGGGATTGAGTCTGTGTAAGTCCTAAGTCCACTGCAGGCCCTTTAAGAGGAGACATGTAAGAATCCCGCAGTTTCTTCCACCACCCCAAGCCCCACTGGTTTTTACAGACAGAAGTTATAAGGACTTATTCCTGGCGCCGGAACCCTGGGCTAGGTGGTCTGGTGTGGGGCTGGGATATCTTGCTCCTGAGGTAACCCTCCCAATTTTTATCTGTCAAATATGGCCATGGGACCAGCCATTCCATGTCTCTGTGTCTCCATGCATCTCTGCTCCCCTACCCATCTGAATGCATGTGACTTCTTTAATTCCTAGGTTGTCAGACTTCCATACAGCTCGATTTTCTGACAATTCGGGTGATAGTTGTTTTGTAGTTTAATTGTAATTTTTGCTGTGGTTGTGTGAGGAGGTGAGCCGCATTTACCTGTCTCCATCTTGACCGGGCTCATTTATTTCTTGCAACATTGATCTGCAGTTATGTTTGCTATCCTACATCACTTTCAGAAATAAGGAAATTGAGGCTCAGGTTTAACAATTACATTGAGAAGCAATCAAAAGTCATTGTGTACTTTCTTGACTTATACACAACAGGAAACGTGAGGTATGGACTATAATTTTTATGACTTTTATTCATTGCATTTTATATTTTAATCACATTCCAGTTATATTATATACTTATACTTCAACAAATTACTTAGAAGGAAAAAAGCATAGCAGTGCATGGATTGCAGTAGGATCTAGAGCTCAGGTAGCTGACTCACAATGAGAAATGGTAGAAGGTATCTCTTCTACCTGGGAAAAAAGCAGAGTGCTATCTAAAAAAGAAAATAAATAAACAAAATGAAGCAGAAACAAATTCATAGTTACAGAGAACAAACTGATGGTTAGTAGAGAGGGAGGGTGTGGGATGGGGGAATAACAGGAAGAGGACTGGGAAGCATAAACATCCAGTTATAATATAAGTCATGGGGATGTAAAGTACAAGATAGGGAATAGAGTCAATAATACTGTGATAACTATGTATGGTGACAGATGGTTACTAGACTTATTATAGTCATCATTTTTGAGGTAATAAATATTGAATCACTATGTTATACACTTGAAATTAATATAACATTGTATGTTAACTGTAATTAAAAATAAATTTAAAAGGCCCAATTTGCAATAACTTCCTAGGTAAGGCTAATGTAACCCATGGTTCTTTGAATGTAGAAAAGGAAGAAAGAATATATAGTTGGTATCAGAACAAGATTTTAAAATGCTACACTGCTGGCATTAAAGATGGGTAAAGGGGAGTGACATCAGAGAAATGGCTGTGTAAGAGATCCCCTTCGTCTCTCCCCCAGAAATGTTAACAATTTGAACAGCTATAATTCAACAAAGGGTTCCCTGCTCAATGTACATGCATGCCTGACAGATCCTCACATTGAAATATCTAAAGGTGGGCAAGTAGGAACAAATAGGAGAAGCAAGAAAGGCAGAGGGCTCAGAGTAGCCATGAACACAGATTTACGACCTCTAGCTCACAGCAGGGTTCATCCTGGAGAGGGGAGAAAGCTCGTTGTGGCTGGCACCTCCTTCAGCTGGGAGGCCCAGAGAGACTCAGTGGGCACTCCTTCAGGAGTGAGAAGTGTGAGCTGCATCTGAGCCAAGAGACCTGGGCAAGGACACAGCACAGGGGTTCTGTTGCAGCTGTCAAACAGTTGGCATTCTGACAAAAAAATAAAGCCATTGAGTCCTGCTGTCCTATACACTCCCAAAACTCACCTTCTATCGCCCTTGGTGTTGGGTTGTGGAGCACTTTATCTGCAAATTCAAGAACTGTTACTACTATTTCCTCTGAATAAAGGGTGCACTTGGTGACTGATCCCTGCCTAGGGTGCTCAGGTTGAGGGGACCCATGGAGGTCCAAGGTCACCATTACCAAGAGGAGAAATTTAAAAGGGCAGCCAGGTTACCCCAGACAACCCCACCTCCACGCATTGCTGCTACACTGATTGCAACTGCTGGGGTCAGCTTTGGGATTGCACAATTTCAAAGACTTGTGATTCAGCACCACCTATTAGCAAATGATGGCAAGACTTCTTCATAGCAATCTGCTAGAGAAGTGCCACACATACATAGATACCTAGACAAAGAAGAAATCTATCAAATATCATGAATGACCAAAGTAATGAGGCAGCTTGGGAATAAAATTAAGAATCTCCAGAAAGCAAACTTGAACACGTGGAAACATGTGATATAAATTACAGAGAATTTAATATTGCAGTTCTGAAAATATTCAACAAGATGCAAGAAAATGCAGACAATTTAATGCAGTCAGAAAACAAATTTATGAACAAAATAAGTACTCTACCAAAGAGATTGAAACTTTAAAAAAGAATCAGATGGAAATTCTGGAGATGAAAAATTCAATAAAAGAGATCAGTATGAACTAGTGAGCACAGGAAATAAAGCCGACCAGATGGAGAAGAGAATTAGTGATATCAAAGATAGAAATCTAGAAATGATGCAGAGGGAAGAAGAGAGACTTCAGCATAAAAAATGAAAGAGCTCTACAAGAACTATCTGACTCCATGAGAAAAAAAGCAATGTAAAAATAATAAACATAACAGAAAAAGAAGAGAGGGAAAAGGGAACAGAGAGCCTATTCAAACAAGTAGCTGATGAGAACTTCCCAAACCTGTGAAAAGAGCTAGATCCTCAAATCCAAGAAGCAAGCAAAACACCTAGTCATCTCAATCCAAAGAGGCCCTCTCTAAGGAACACTGTATTAAAACTTAAAAAAAATAATGACAAAGAAAAAATTCTCAAAGCAGCCAGGGCAAAGAAGGAAGTGACCTACAAAGGACAGCCCATCAGGTTATCATTACACTTCTTAGCAGAAACTCTACAAGCCAGAAGAGAGTGGAAGCAAATATTCAAACTACTTTTGAAAGAGAAATTACTAGCCAATAATAATATATCCAGCAAAGTTATCATTTAGATATGACGGAGACATAAAGACTTTGAGGACCTCCATTGCAGGAAATACTCAAGGGGATTATTCTACCTGAAACGAAGAATGAAAGGTCACAACACTAGAAGTACGATCACCAACAAATCTGAAGAATAAACAGGGATAATTTGTGACAACAAAACATGAACGGTGCGGGGATAAAGGTCTGAATTTGCAAAGGAGGCTGGAGATCAGATGCATTCAAAAGAAAAATAACTACTGTATATATGAAAATCTTTTTTCATTAAACAAATGACAACCACACACAAAGAATCCAAAACTGAGACACAGAGCTTGTAAAAGAAGAGGAAAGAAGTATGGAATACCACCAAACAAAAACAATAGACAGAAACACAAAGGTAAAAAATCAGTGGAGACAGAGAAACACCAGAAAAAAAGATTACATGGCTATAGGAAATCCTTATACATCAATAAATAACTAAATGTAAATGAACTGAATACTCCAATAAAAGAGGCACACAGAAGCAGATTGAAACAAAAAACAAAACCCAACCATATGCTGCCTTCAGAATACACATCTAAGGTGCAAAGACAAAGGTAAATTCAAAGAGAAAGTGTAGAAAACGATTCACCAAACAAATAACATCCATAGAAAAGCAGGTGTAGCCACACCTATATCTGATGAAATAGATTCCAAAATAACAAAAGTAACGCTACATCAAAAAGACATAACACTTCTTAATATATGAGGGGGACCCAAAACACTGAAATTTATTTATTAAAAATTGTGTATTTATTCTGACGTGTTTAAGCTTTAGTCACCTTTAAAGGGAGGGGATAGTGGGGAGAGGGGTCTATAGAAGCTACTATAAAAGACACAAGGACAAAATCAAGGGGGAGGGTAGAGGCGGGGAAGGGAGGTGGGACTGGCTGGGGTGGGATAGAGGGATGGGGAAAAAATGCAGACAACTGTAACTGAATAAAAATAAATAAATAAAATTTAATAAATAAATAAATAAAGTACTCTTCATCTGATGCAATACACCTATCAAGATGTTTTTTCTACATCTTGGAAAACACAGTTTTTGAACTCATCAATTTTGATGCCTTGTAGGGCTTCTGCTGTTTTTTGTTTTACCTCTTCCACATCAGCAAAACATTTCCCTTTGAAGGCTTTTTTTCATCTGGGGAAACAAAAAAAAGTTGCTTGGTATGAGATCAGGTGAATGGCAGGGTTGGGTACAGGGGTCATGCCATTTTTGGTCAAAAACTGCTGAACACTCAGCACAGAATGGACAGCTGCACTTGTAAATCACCCTTCATAAAATGGACAAATTCATTGAAAGAGTTTTCAAAAAAATTCACTGAAGCTGAAGGCAGCCTCTCACAATAATGCCAGCTGGTCCACTGATACAGATGGCATCCTAGAACACTCACGTAGAGGAGGAAACTTATACTACAAGGGAGCAGGCCTCCAGAAGATAATTCTGGGGTTTTTGGGGGTCCCCTCTCATACAAGGATCAACCAATGAATGCATAAATAAGTGGAACAACAAATGGAGGTCTCTCTCCCCTTCTCTCTTTTTAAAATCAATTTTTTAAAAAAAGAATGGCATTTAAAGGAAGAAATGTCCTGACCCAGGAGAGCTGCCTCCTAGCTGTCCCACCACCATCACTGCCTCATTATGTAACTCAGGAGAAGTCTCCTGGACACGAGAATTGGGGCAGTGGGGCATAGCGTCCATTTGCTGTAATGGATTCCCACATCTCTTCTTCCTGACTATATGTAAACAGGAGGACTTGGACATCTGTCATATTTAGTTATCCACTTCAGTGTTTCCCACTCTTCCTGTGGTTGGGAGATGAGTAAATGTTTTCCACAGCCTTCCAGAGGCAAACACCAAGGGCTCTAGACTCTCATTATAAGTAATTTTCTCTCTAGCAGACCTGGAGACCCTGAGGGGTTTCTGATACAACAGCTCTCCCTGGAGCCTCTATCCCTAGAGGATGACATCTGTCTCTGCATACACAGAGGCAGCACTGAGTCAGCCCATGATGCTAGTCCCAGGAGGTTTTATTAGAGCCTGTCTTGGAATAAGGGTGGTTGATGAGCTCACAGGGTGTTGAGAAAGGCCCCTCACTCTGCACACAGACCCTGGTGAGTCAGGGTGAGAACTTGAAATCCAGCCTGTGGAGATCTTGGATGTCCAGGTATGATTGACATTCGACGTTAGTGGAAGGATGGATCTAAAGACTTGCTGATGTTGTTTTCCACAGATATGATGGGTTGAGTGTATACAGGTATTTGGATGCAAAGATGAATTTTTGTCTACCTCTCTGACTTTTGCCAACCCACAAGCAGATATCCTGTTATGCTGAATTCTTAGTCTTTCCTTGTCTGTCTTCATTGCTATGAACCCAAGAAAGTCGGGCTTCTAGACAGCAGGAAGTCATCTGTGTTGTTGTTTTATCCATAAAAGCTGTTGGAAGCAGCCAAGCATGGGCACTTGACCAAAATAACTTATCTGGCATGGTTTGGGGTCATCCCCAGTTCACCTTCTGAGGACCAGTCATTCTCCCCTCTTCCCCACTCCCAGAGGACTTCTCAGTTCTGAACTCCTGGGCAGAAGAGCTGAGCATAGATTTCAAGAAAGATGCAGCATTCAGAGTTGAGAGCGCTTAGGATTTGGAATCAAATGAGGCTTCAAATTCTAGCCTGTCCTCTTAGTTGGTGTATGAGTTTAAGTTAGTCACTTACCCTCTCTCAGTCCATTTGTCAACATTAGTTCCAAAAAATATATATTGTTTCCCTGCAGGATGTATTCATTCAGCAATGATTAATTGAACAAACTCTGCTGTGGATTCTTGAGCTGGGGTAATTGGATGTGAGGATTAAATAAACAGTAAATGATAGTGTCCTGCAAACTGCTTTGATTAATTAGGTGACCAAGGGTCCAGATCATGCCTGGTCATGACAGAGAGATGTGAATGTTTTATTGGTAACAAAAGGTAAATAATGTTGGTGCCTTTCCCCTGGTCACTTAGCATCACCAGAGGAACCCCTAGACCCAAATTTCGACATCACTCAAGTAAATGGGTGATGTGGGTCTCAGTCCTCAGGATCCATGTGTTGTGGATGCAATGGACAAATTCACACAGACTACAGAAATCCTGTGGAGAAAAAGGGATGGCATGGCCACTCTCTAAGTGAGAGAGGGTGAGAGGGCCAGAGAGTCCGACCCCTGCCTGGACAGGCTTTTATTGCTTCTCTGGGTACATTGCATTGAGGATGGTCCTCATTTACTATGCACAGGTTCACTGTAGGTGATTACCTTTTACAGACAACAAAGGAGAAAATGCTGCTAATTACTTCAAAGAGAAGGATGTTACAGATCAAGGGGGAAAGTGGTTGAACTGGTTACACTCCATACTTGGGAGGTTTAGCACAGACTTTAGGAAGTTAAAGATACTCAGTAAACATTTGCTGCCTCGATTCAGGGTGAGGGATTTTTAGCAAAAGCAAGTCTCATAGCAGCCTAGGTACAATACACGCCTGATTCCCCACAGGAGAACTTGTCCGTGGGCGTGGGTCCTGTGTGCCAAACCTCGCTTCCCACTGGCTTTTCCAAGTGGGGGCTGGGCTACATTTCCCATGCATGGAACAGTTCCCTATAAATGGGGACAGGAAGAGGTGAAACCACAACTTGGAAACTTTCCAAAGGGGCTCCTCTTCAATCCACATGAGATGTGTTGATTTAGGAGTCACAGTGAGAGGACCCAGCCCAGATTAAAGTAAGCCATGGTTAGTTCTGCCCAGCTTTGCCTGTCTGACTGACAGGGAAGAGGTTGGATGGATGGACAATTTTTTTCCAAAAAATATTTTGGATGGAAAGAGTTTATTAAAAGCTCAGGACACAAGGGAATCACAGACAGAATCTCCAGGCACAGAGGAACTGCATGTTAGAAATTAAAAACACCCCAGGGTGTGCCTTTTTAAAAAGATGGATCAATAGCAGTGGACCACCCGCGCACCCTGGAAGGAAAGGTGAGTTTGGGGACATGCAGGACTGTGTGTGTGTGTATAACAAATCCTGAAACATCTATTACAGTGTTTGTGGGGAGTGTGTTGAATGCAAAGGGAAAAAACAGAGACTTTGGAATCAGATCCCTCTTTTGCTCAAATTTTGGCTCTGTTACTTCGTTGGTGGGTGATGCTAGAAAAGTCACCACACTTCACTGAAACTTTGTCTTTTCTTCCAAAAAAATACAAATAATATCTATAGAGTGTTTCTTATTTATTGTGATAAAATATACACAGTAAAAATAAAATAAAGGAGAACCAAGATGGCGGCGTAGGTAGACACACTGCGCCTCCTCGCACAACCAGAACTGACAGAGAATCGAACAGCAAGGGGATCCGACACCAAGGAAATACAAAATAAACATTCATCTAGACCGGTAGGAGGGGCGGAGACGGGCACCAGGGTGGAGAGGACTCGCGTGGCTGTGGCGGGACCAAGACTAGCGGAGTGTGGGACGACCAGGGCAGGCAGTCCGAGCACTAGCAGACCCTGCGGCCCCACATTCTCACAGATAAACTGAGAGGGCCGGACTCGGAGTGGCGGAGAGCGGGGCAGGCAGAGTGCGGGTGGCACACCGCAGCCCCACATTCGAACATAGATAAACCCGACGAACGGCGGGGAGCAAAGCAGACCTCGCAACCCAGGGCTCCAGCTTGGGGAAGTGAGGCCTCAAACCTCTGATTGAAAGCGCCCGTGGGGGTTGGGGCAGCAGCAGGAGAGACTCCCAGCCTCACAGGAGAGGTCGTTGGAGAGACCCACAGGGGCCTAGAGTGTGCACAAGCCCACCCACTCAGGAACCAGCACCAGAGGGGCCCAGTTTGATTGTGGGTATTGGAGTGAAAGACTGAAATCCGGAGGAGAGTGAAGTAGGCGCCATTGCTCCCTCTGGGCCCCTCCCCCACGTACAGCATCACAGCACAGCAACCAGCGTTACCCCACCCCGGTGAACACCTAAGGCTCCGCCCCTTAAAGTAACAGACACGCCAAGACAAAAAAAAAAAAAAATGGCCCAAATGACAGAACACTTCAAAGCTCCAGAAAAAATACAACCAAGCGAGGAAGAGATAGCTAACCTATCGGATGCACAGTTCAAAGCACTGGTTATCAATATGCTCACAGAATTGGTTGGATCTGTTCGAAAAAGATGAAAAAATGAAGCCTATGCTAAGAGAAACAAAGGAAAATATATAGGGAACCAATAGTGATGCGAAGGAAACTGGGACTCAAATCAATGGTGAGGACCAGAAGGAAGAAACAAACATCCAACCAGAAAAGAATGAAGAAACAAGAATTCGGAAAAATGAGGAGAGGCTTAGGAACCTCCAGGACACCTTGAAACGTTCCAACATCCGAATTATAGGGGTGCCAGGAGAAGAGGAAGAACAAAAAATTGAAAACTTATTTGAACAAATAATGAAGGAGAACTTCCCTAATCTGGCAAAGGACACAGACTTCCAGGAAGTCCAGGAAGCTCAGAGAGTCCCAAAGAAGCTAGACCCAAGGAGGAACACACCAAGGCACATCATAATTACATTACCCAAGATTAAACGCAAGGACCTACATCCAAGATTACTGTATGCAGCAAAGCTATCATTTAGAATGGAAGGGAAGATAAAGTGCTTCTCAGATAAGGTCAAGTTAAAGAAGCTCATCATCACCAAACCCTTATTATATGAAATGTTAAAGGGAGTTACCTAAGAAAAAGAAGATCAAAAATAGGAACAGTAAAAATGACAGCAAACTCACAGTTATTAACGACCACACCTAAAACCAAAACAAAAGAAAACTAAGCAAACAACTAGAACAGAAACAGAACCACAGAAATGGAGATCACATGGAGGGTTGTCAATAGGGGAGTGGGAGGGGGAGAGGGGGGAAAGGTACAGAGAATAAGTAGCATAAATGGTAGGTAGAAAATAGACAGGGGGAGGGTAAGAATAGTGTAGGAAATGTAGAAGCCAAAGAACTTATAAGTATGACCCGTGGACATGAACTATAGGGGGGGGGAATGTGGGAGGGAGGGGGTGGGCAGGATGGAGTGGAGTTGGGGGGGAATGGGACAACTGTAATAGCATAATCAATAAATATATTTAAAAAATAAATAAATAAATAAATAAAATAAAATAAAAATTTACTATCTTAGCTTTGGCTGATGTAGCTCAGTGGACTGAGCACAGGCCTGAGAAGCAAAGGGTGGCCAGTTTGATTCCCAGTCAGGACACATGCCTGGGTTGTGACCCAGGTCCCCAATGCGGGGTGCATGACAGGCAACCACACATTGTTGTTTCTCTCCCTCTCTCCATCCCTTCCCCTCTCTCTAAAAATAAATAAATAAATAAATATAATCTTTAAAAATATTTACCGTCTTAATCACTTTTAAATGTACTGTTGATGGCATTAAGTGTATTCACATTGTTGTGCAATCATGTCCACCATCCATCTCCAGACTTGAGGATTAAAGTGTTAAGCATGTAAACACTGGGTGCCTTCCACACAGTCAGCACTCAGTTGGCATCAGCTCCTTTCAGAGTGAGGACATGTGAGTGGACAGAGCAAGATCAGATTCATTTGGCCACTTAAATAACCTGTGATGGGAGTTTGCAGGAAAAGCTATTTTACCAGATGGGAGACTTAGTGATTTGGAAATTGATTGGTTACAAGTTGGCAAAAAAATTGCGAGGATTTGTTTGTTTTTGCATGAAGACATATGAATAATGAGATATTCCTAGAGTTTTTGCTGGGTCTGAGCTTACTGTAATTCTAGAATAAAAATCTGGAAGAGGAATTGCTGAGTACAGTCCCTGCAGGTTATAATTATCCTGTCTCTAAACCAGAGGTTCTCAACTCAGGGTGATTCTGCCTCTCTGGGGGACATTTGACCAGGTGTGGAGTCATTTTTGGTTTTCATGACCAGGGGTGGAGGAGAGTACTGCTATGAAATGGATTAAGGCCAGGGGTGCTGCTAAACCTCATGCAAGACAGTTCCTCACAACAAAGACTTACCTGTCCCTGAATAATGCTGAGGTGGAAAAACCCTGTTGTAAACTACTGGAAATGGAGATGAATGAACTTTTAGAGACTGTCCTACAGGATCTCAGAGGCCAGAGAAGGGACATGCAGGTTTCGCTCCAGGAAGTACAAGGACATCACAGAGCAGCACTACAGATGATGATCTAGACAGGGTCAGCCTTGACCATGGAAGAGGCCATAATATTGAACATAGTAGTTGCGCCATATCCACAGGGGATATGTTCTTAGATCCCCAGGAGATTCCTGGGACTGCAGAGAGGATCAAACACACACATATGTATATGTATATACTTTTTCTCATATATATATATATATACTTTCACTCAAAGGAAGCACTTAGTGTGGCATATCCAAATCTCTAGCACCACAACCCTTGTGCTTTGAGGCCAATATTAAGTGAAATAAGTGTTACTTGAACACAAGCACTGTGATGCCATGACAGTGGATCTGATAAGCAAGGCTGCTACCAAGTGACAAATGGTGGGCAGCACAAGCAGTGTGGACACGCTGAAAAAGGCAGGATTCACATCCCGAGCTGGACGGAGGAGGGTGACATGAGAGTTAATCACATTACTCAGAATGGTGTACAGTTTAAAACTTATACTTATTTATTTCTGAAAAGTTTCATTTAATATTTTTGGCCTGTGGTTGTTTGCAGGTAACTGAAAGTACGGAGGGTCTACTGTAGTGATAACAATAGGAGCCGGCACTGTTGAGAATGTCCTGTGTGTCTGGCACAATGCGAAACACTGATCATTCATACTTCCCCCCCAAGAGCATTAGCAATAATTGTATAATTATACAATTTCTATATTATTACAATATATTATATTTAATAATAAGTATCACAGTCTACTTATTGAGCACTTGGCACATGACAGACACTAAGCTCTTAACATTATCCTTTTGTTTAATCTTCACAGCAGTGCCTGTGACCAGATTACTGCCGCACATTTTATGGATGAAGAAACTGAGGTTGAGTAGTTACGCAAGGTCATGCTGCTACCAAAAACTTGAGCTGGTACCAAGCTCATTTTAATCTTACTCCTGGGTACACTCTCCTAACCACCAACCACTACAGCCCATGTGCTAAATTCCTTCTTCTTGGAACAATTTTGCCTCTTCTAGCTGCCTGGAAAACTCCCACTAGACCTTCAACATTCAGCTACAATGTGTCCTCCCTTGTGAGCCTTTCTCAACCTGATCCCAGGCAGTTTCATCCCAGGGCACCCAGAGCACTGGGCATGTGTCTCTGTCACCCTGCTGATGAGACTGTTCTGAAATGATGTGAACAACGCTCACTTTTCCTCAAACTCTAACTTTTATAACCACAGAACTAAGTTATCTTACTCTCTTATATCACTGACTTTGGAAAATGCCACCAGTAAGGCAGCCTTTTCTATGTTTAGTTGGATTTCACTGTTGGAAATGTCTTTGTTAGGGTAAACCACACAGCTGGCCTCACTAATGTCCACCTCCCAGTAGCAGGGAGCAGCTGGTTCTACCAAATCCTTCTCATTGAAGCTCTTCTGATACTGAGGGCATCTGTCAACTCTCCTTAGAGGCTTCACTGACCATGTGCTGTGGTGCCCCCAGCCACTTCCTACTGAATGTTCTACCCAGTTCCCTCACTGTACTTCCCTTTAACACAAAGAATTTGCCCATTTTTCTCATTTGCATTGGCACCCTGATGGAGACTGTGGGGTCCAGGGAAGCAGGGACCTTGCCTGGGTGATCCACCTTTGAAAGTTTCATGCCCAGCCCAGCACGTGACAGATTTTGTTGAATGCATGTGTGAAAGGGGCTTGGATGTGTTAGAAAAATCAGGTTGGTGAATAATTAAAGACTGCCTTGAAGGCCATCTGAGGATGGCAGCCTTCAGACAAAGAGCTTCAGTGAGGACCTCAATAGAATCCACTTGCCTTTAAATGACCTGTCTTGCTGCTTCTGTAACTACCAGCAGTTGGGAATAAACACTCTTCTGGTCCTGCATTGTTCACTGTTGGAATTGTGTGTGGTGTATAGTATTCCAGGGCAATCTGGGTTTGTCTGGGGGCTTGGAGGTTGCCGAGGGAGTTAAGCACCCCTGTTTTAGGTGGGAAGTTCCTTCTTGTCCCTGGCCATCTTTCTTGTCCACTCAGGCAATATTTATTAGAGACTCACAATCTTCCAGGCCTGGTAGCTTACTCTAGTCCTTGAAATTACTCTAGTCCAGGCTACTCACACGTTGCTACTCTCTCATCCAATGCAACAAAGTCACCAATAATTGTGAGCTCATTGACAACTGTCCCACCCCCTAACCCTAGGCCATTTGACACCCAAGCGGCACCCAAGTGTCCCTATGGCTTGAACTCCCTAGATTCACACCTTCCATTTGACCCCAGTGCTGGCTCACAATGTATTTCTCTTTGCTCCAGATTCTCACCCAGGTATTTGGACCCTGTCCTATCTCTCTGTTTTCTTGCTTAGATTGTTGTTTCAGCTCCATCCCTTATTTCACCTGCCAGCATTTTTCAGAATCTCACCTCTACTTTGGCTCCAGGATCATTGAGATGAGGGCTCTGGAAATGTTCTACTGGGGCTGTTACTGTTCTTGACTTGGACCTCAAAATTTGTAATAGAAGAGTCAGTGGGAAGCTCTTGCCTGGGATGTGGCCAAGTATCTTATTCAGAGATGCAAGTTACTGCTCTCCCATCCCATGGCTGTGACAAATATCACTAACTGATTATGGCTTCCCCCTCTACTAATTCTAGCTATGACCTCACAACTCTTCTCAAGATGGCACTCTAAGCAACCACTACCACTCGATGGCCATTGGCAGGTGGGATGAAACTTATTTTCCAGCCCCACTCAGTCTTTGTGCCATTGGTCTCCTGTTCTGCCTGCAGCAAAGGTATATTCTGTAAAAATGGGGGGTGTGAATCAATCAGTGGCCTCTGACTTCCTTCTGGTGGGCCTCTTCAGTCGCTCAGGGTCAAGTCAGCTACTCTTCTCCCTGGTGGCTGTCATGTTTATCATAGGCCTTCTGAGCAACGCTGTTCTGCTCTTCCTGATCTACATGGACTCCAGGCTCCACACACCCATGTACTTTCTGCTCAGTCAACTCTCCCTGTTTGATGTTGGCTTCCCCCTGGTCACCATCCCCAAGATGGCATCGGACTTCCTTCATGTGGAAAGTTCCATCTCCTTTGGGGGTTGTGCAGCTCAGATATTCTTCCTTACACTTATGGGTGTGGCTGAGGGCATCCTGTTGGCCCTCATGTCCTATGACCGTTATGTGGCCGTGTGCCACCCCCTGCAGTATCCTGTGCTTATGAGGCGCCAGGTGTGCCTGCTCATGGTGGGCTGCTCCTGGATGGCAGGTGTGCTCAATGCCTCCATCCAGACCTCCTTCACTCTGCACTTCCCCTACTGTGCTTCCCGCATCGTGGACCACTTCTTCTGTGAGGTGCCAGCCTTGCTGAAGCTCTCCTGTGCAGACACCTCTGCCTATGAGTTGGCGCTGTCCATCTCAGGAGTGCTGATCCTTGTGTTTCCCCTGTCCCTTATCGCCACCTCCTACGTCCACGTGTTGGGGGCTGTTCTTCGCATGCGCTCCGAGGAGGCCCAGCGCAAGGCCTTCACCACCTGCTCCTCGCACATCACAGTCGTGGGACTCTTCTATGGTGCAGCTGTGTTCATGTACATGGTACCTGGTGCCTACCACAGCCCACAGCAGGACAACGTGGTCTCCCTCTTCTACAGCCTTATCACCCCTATGCTTAACCCCCTCATCTACAGTCTGAGGAACCGGGAGGTGCGAATGGCTTTGGTGAAAATGATCCACAGAGCTGCGCTCAGACCACATAGGGTGCTGCTGGTGTGATCCCGCCCATCACTTCAAAGCACCCACGTGCGAGGCAGTTGCTGAGAGCTTATCTTAAAGGCTGTGTCCAGCTTCTTCTCATCTCATGACTAGCTGGGTTCACGTTTTCTCCCATGGACTTGTGAAAATCAATGGTACCAGCCCAAGTCCCTTTTCATATATTCTTTCCCTACTCTTTAGTACTGTTTACATGAATGAAAGGCCCTTCAGCAAGTTGAGATCTTTCCGAAACAACAAAAATTTACTTTCTCACTGTTCTGGAGGCTGGGATGTCTAAGATCAAGGTACTGGCTTATTCTTTTTCTGGTGAAGGCTCTCTTCCTGGCTATAGATAGCTGCCTTTTCCCTGTGCCCTCAGATGGCAGAGAAGAAGTACACTGGTGTCTCTTCCTCTTCTCATAAGTGCATTAGACCTACGGAGTTAGGGCCCTACCATTATGACCTCATTCAACATTTATCCTTCCTCACAGATCTTATCTCAAATACATTCACATGGGAGCTTAGGGCTTCAGTAAATGAATTTGGGGGGGAGGGGAACACGAACATTTAGCCTATAACAGTGAATTAATAATTATAATTATTAATGATCATAATTATAATTAAAATAAGATATATTTGGTATAAATAAAATATATAAATTATAATAATCACACATGATCAATATTAATTGTAATAAGTCGATTGGTAAAACATAATTATATTAGTAACACTAACATTTGTTGACCATTTGTTTTGACAGTTGTACATCACTTCACCTTCTCAGCAGCTTTGTGATGCAGGAACTGTGATGTTTTATGTGCATATGAAAAAGTGAGTCCCCAAAGAGAAAGAGTAGTAACTCACCAATGGTTGCACAGGGGCAAGTGGCAGAACTGGTAGTTGAACCCAGGATTTTCTGTTGGTAAAGACATGCTTCAATTGTGCTTTATTCACTGTTGAGCAGGTGATGACTGCAATGGATAGTATGTTTGCATGTGTTGGGTATTTGGACCAGGCAACATCAAAGTGACCACCAAACTCTGGATCATGTAAAAGGTGAAGGGGTCAAACTCCATGGTATATTAAAAACATTTGTTAAAATTGAAAGAGTTATTAGGATATCCATTCTTTATCAAGGAATGACTATTTTGTCAAGGCCTTTTTTATCCTGATCATTTCTTTTTTTTTTAATTGTATTTATTAATTCTTAAACAGAGGGGAAGGGAGAAAGAGGAAAACATCAATGTGTGGTTGCCTCTCATGTGGCCCCTAGTGGAGACCTGGCCAGCACCCCAGGCACGGGCCCTGATTGGGAATCAAACCAGCGACCCTTTGGTTCACAGGCTGGCACTCAATCCACTGAGCCACACCAGCCAGGGCTAAAACCTATCTGCATTTTAGAAATGCACTTCAACTCATCCATGGGTCCAACAGGCTTCAAAATAGAAAGAAAAAAATTGTGTCAAGAAAATAGCACTAGCTATTAATCTTAGGTACTCTTGATGAAGATGGCGTGCAGAATTATCTCACCTTAATATGTTTCTGAAAGTTATTAGTAGAAATCCGCACTGCAGTGATGTCCTTTAAAATAGAGGCTTGAAAAGCACAGTATATTTACAAATTTATGAACAACTCTCTCATGTTGAAAGTTGTCTGGAACTTTATAGATGGGTTAATTTCCATCAAGCTTGCTCATGTTACTTACATTTGTATTTCTTTTTGGTGGGAGTTCACATGTATAAAGATGTGGACCAACTGACATCTTTCCCACAGTTTTCACTCAAGATTTACCCAGTAAGTCCTTTCCAGCCTTTGAAAGGTACTGGCATGACTAGTCTCTTTCCACATTTTTTACATTTACATAACATCTCTACACCGTGCCCTCCTATGTCTTCAGTTGTGGGGCAAATAAAGTTTTTTCCACAATGTCTTCATTCATAGAATTTTCTCCAGTGTGAGTTCTTTTGTGTATTTGAAGCTAAATGGGGGGGGGGGGGGGGAGTGCTACCACATTGCTTACATCATAAGATTTCTCTCTGTAACTTTTTTTATGGCATCAGTAACCTCAGTAACCTCTGAAGGTTTTGCAACTGTTACATTTATAGGGCTTCTCTGATACATGAGTTCTTCTGTGTGTTTCTAAAGAACTATAATCTCTGGAGGCTTTACCACATTGCTTACGTTCACAGGGTCTGTCACGTGACACTCATTTTTTGAAAGGATGAGGAATGTATAAAGGCTTCACCACATTGTACATTTTCATAGGGTTTCCCTCCAATGTGCAGGCTCATGTATTTTTAACCTTTGGTTATTGGAGGTTTTCCCAATATTCCAGACATTCATGGGATTTCTCTCCAGTATGAACTCTTTTGTGTGTTTCAAAGAAACTGTGATCTCTGTGGGCTTTACCAGCTTGTCGACATTCACAGGGTTTCTCCAGTGTGCTGTCTCGTGTGTACTTTTAAGGTTTGGTGTTGGGAGAATGCTCACCCACAGTCCTTGCATTCATAGGATTTCTCTCCAGTATGAGTTCTTTCACGTAATTGAAAAGAGTAGTAACTAAAGGCTTTACCACATTGTTTACATTTATAGGGTTTCTCCCCAATGTGAATCCTTTCATGTGCCCAAAATGAACTGGGAGAAATAAAAGCTCTCTGACATTCCTTACATGTATAAGGTCCTTCTCCAGTATGAGTGATCATGTGTTAGCAAAGACATGATGAGTCACCAAAGGCTTTCTCACAGTCCTTACATTCCTAGGGTTTCTCTCTGGTGTGAGTCCTTTCATGTCTTCGATAGGAACTGGGACAACTGAGGGCTTTACCACACTGCTTACATTCAAAGGGTTTCTCTCCAGTGTGAGGCCATTCGTGTTTGCGAACAGACTGGCAATACCTAAAGGATTCCCACATTCCTTACATTTATAGGTTTTCTCTACACTGTGGTTTCTTTCACATTTATCAAAAAATTGGGGGAGAACCAAGATGGCGGCGTAGGTAGACACACTGCGCCTCCTCCCACAACCAGAACTGACAGAAAATCAAACGGCAAGGAGGTCCGACACCAAGGAAGTGAAAAATAAACATTCATCCAGACCAGTAGGAGGGGCGGAGACGGGCACCGGGGCGGAGAGGACTCGCGTGGCCGTGGCGGGACCCAGACTGGCGGAGTGTGGGATGAACAGGGCAGGCAGTCCGACGACTAGCAGACCCTACGCCCCACATTTGCGCACAGATAAACCAAGAGGGCCGGACTCAGAGTGGCAGAGAATGGGGCAGGCAGAGCGGCAGGTAGCACCACGCAGCCCCACATTCGCACACAGATAAACCAGACAAACGGCGGGGAGCAAAGCAGACCTAGCAACCCAGGGCTCCAGTGCGGGGAAATAAAGCCTCAGACCTCTGATTGAAAACGCCCATGGGGGTTGGGGCAAAAGCAGGAGAGACTCCCAGCCTCATGGGAGAGGTCGTTGGAGAGACCCACAGGGTCCTAGAGTGTGCACAGGCCCACCCACCGGGAACCAGCACCATAGGGGCCCAGTTTGATTGTGGGTATCGGAGTGAAAGATTGAAATCCGGAGAAGAGTGAAGTGGGCGCCATTGCTCCCTCTCAGCCCCTCCCCCATGTACAGCCTCACAGCGTAGCGACCAGCGCAACCCCGCCCCGGTGAACACCTAAGGCTCCGCCCCTTAAAGTAACAGACACGCCAAGACAGACAAACAAAAAAAAATGGCCCAAATGACAGAACACTTCAAAGCTCCAGAAAAAATACAACTAAGCGAGGAAGAGATAGCCAAACTATCAGATGCACAGTTCAAAACACTGGTTATCAGGATGCTCACAGAATTGGTTGAATCTGTTCGAAAACCGTATGAAAAAATGAAGCCTATGCTAAGAGAAACAAAGGAAAATGTACAGGGAACCAATAGTGAGGCGAAGGAAACTGGGACTCAAATCAATGGTGTGGACCAGAAGGAAGAAAGAAACATCCAACCAGAAAAGAATGAAGAAACAAGAATTCGGAAAAATGAGGAGAGGCTTAGGAACCTCCAGGACATCTTGAAACATTCCAACATCCGAATTATAGGGGTGCCAGAAGGAGAAGTGGAAGAACAAAAAATTGAAAACTCATTTGAACAAATAATGAAGGAGAACTTCCCCAGTCTGGCAAAGGAAATAGACTTCCAGGAAGTCCAGGAAGCTCAGAGAGTCCCAAAGAAGCTGGACCCGAGGAGGAACACACCAAGGCACATCATAATTACATTACCCAAGATTAAACTCAAGGACCTACATCCAAGATTACTGTATCCAGCAAAGCTATCATTTAGAATGGAAGGGAAGACAAAGTGCTTCTCAGATAAGGTCAAGTTAAAGAAGTCCATCATCACCAAGCCCTTATTATATGAAATGTTAAAGGAAGTTACCTAAGAAAAAGAAGATCAAAAATAGGAACAGTAAAAATGACAGCAAACTCACAGTTATTAACGACCACACCAAAAACAAAAACAAGAGCAAACTAGGCAAACAACTAGAACAGGAACAGAACCGTAGAGATGGAGATCACATGGAGGGTTGTCAATAGGGGAGTGGGAGGGGGAGAGGGGGGGAAAGGTACAGAGAATAAGTAGCATAGATGATAGGTGGAAAATAGACAGGGGGAGGGTAAGAATAGTGTAGGAAATGTAGAAGCCAAAGAACTTATAAGTATGACCCATGGACATGAACTATAGGGGGGGAATGTGGGAGGGAGGGGGTGGGCAGGATGGAGTAGAGTGTGTGGGGGGGAAATGGGACAACAGTAATAGCATAATCAATAAGTATATTAAAAAATTAAAGATAACTGAAGGCTTTATCAAATTCCCTAAATTTATAAGGCTTCTCTGTGTATTTTTGACACTCATATGCTTCACACCCAGTGTGACATCTGACATGCTTATCAAGGGACAAGTGACGCATGAAGACTTCCCCCTGCTGCAGTCTTGCGGTTTCGCTCCAGTGGTTTCCTTGTTCAGATTCCTACTTGGAAGAAGACTGAATTTTTCTCCATGTTGACTACCCTCTTTACTTTCACAGTCTCCCTTCTATATGATTTCTGTAAAAAATAAGAAGTATGGTATTAATGTTCCCTTTATTAACAAATTTATATTAACTAGTTGGGTATTTAAACTACCTTTTTTTAAGATTTTATTTATTTATTTTTAGAGAGAGGGAAGGGAGGGAGAAAAAGAGGGAGAGAAATATCAATGTGAGGTTGCTTCTTGTGCACCCCTCATTGGGTACCCGGCCTGCAACCTAGGCATGTGCTCTGACTGGGAATTGAACCTGCGACCCTTTGGTTTGCAAACTGGTACTCAATCCACTGAGCCGCACCAGCCAGGGCTAAACTACCTTTTTAAATTTATATCAAAAGTGTATATTTTCCACCTTGTCTAAATTGTTTAAAATATAAGGAATTCACCCATGCTATTGTCAAAACAGTAATAGTCATATGTGCAATTTATTGATACTATTTTGAAGTAAACTGTTTTGTAGATACTATTTTGACAATGACCATCTAATGTAAGGATGTATTTTTAGTAAAAAACATTCTAGGAATAACCAAATTTAAAGCAAAGTTTATTTGTTTTTTTCCTTTTTAAGTTTTATAACATAACAGGATTTCCACAAGATCCACTACTTTCTGTTGTGGGTGTGACTCACCTTAGTTTTCTCCCCTGATTTTTGTCCTGACCTTCAATGTCATGATCTTCCCATTTTTTTCCTTCAATGTAGGCCAAAAAGAAAAAACTTCAAAATATTAGAAATTAGACAAAAATTATTGGATACTAAGCTCATTTTTTTGCTGTGACAATGCCTAGTTTATTTACCAGTGTCCCACCTTTTTGCAAGCCAATCTTGGCAAAATGTCAACAAGCAAGAAACTCTTGTTCTGTAAGTGACAAAGTGAAGGTAACTCGTAATCCTTAGCAATTGATTCCAGGTGCCTGAAGGTTTCCTGCATCACATCTCTGTAGAGCTGCTTCTGTGCAGGATGCAGTAAGGCCCACTCCTCCAGGGTGAAGGGCACAGCCACATCCTCAAAGGCCACCGAGTCCTGAAACATCCCAAATACGTGTAGAGTAGCATGCGTGAGACTGACGGCACTGGATGCCTCCATTTACATGAAAGTTACATATAATTCTGTCATCTCCAAATATTTATTCTATGGCTGACCAAGACATACTTACTCCTTATCTACACTTACTTCCTCATAAATTAACAGCATCATGAACACATGGAAATTGTCTACAGTTTTACTGTGATCACATTATATCTTATTGGGCCCTTGTGGCAGAGTCCACAGCATGTGGGAAAATGACAGACACACATTACAAATGAAGCCAATATTATCACTTTAAGACCTTCAATACACTGTGAGAAAAACTCTTTCTTCTCCTTCCTTATTACCCACCATATACAGCCCTCCATGAGAGGAAAATCAAATCAATATAATATTTAATCAATAAAAACAGAGTGAAGAGCTCAATGTTTTTTCTTCCATTCCCAGCACCATACATGAGAGTCCAGGAAAGCTGTGGAAACCCAACTTCTAACAAGGTCCGGCTGGCTGTATCATCCCTAACGTACTCCAGGGCTTTAGTAGGTAGCTGCAGCTGGCAGAATGAAAATATTCTTGTTGGGAGAATATTTTCATTCTATTAGAATATTCTAATATTCTTTAACATGTGTAATATTTATCATTGACTGTTCTTCCCTTCTATCTCTGATTTTACAGGCCAGAAAGTTCATTAAAGCATAGAGTTTAGACACTAGGAATAAGGCATGAAAAATTAAGACCACAAAACCCCTATACTCATGTGTTTCAGGACTGCTTGAAGCCAATTTTTGGCAGACATGGGCACACACAGTAACAACTATGCCAGAAGTGCTCTTTACAGCAGAAACAGAACACTGCCCCGCACCTTCTTGACCTTAAGGATCAGATTGAGAGTCGCCAATTGCAACTGAGTCAGTGAAATCCACAAAGGCTTGACAGTGAATCTGTCTGTGAGTATAGCATAGATGGATGGGAGGATTCAGCATTGTTTTCCTCCAAAAGGACATAAGATCTCCATTTTTATTTTGCAGGAGTGTTTCCCAACCAGCCACCCTAGAGGCTGCACCCCCAATGTCTCTAGTTCCCAAGTTCCCACGTGCAGTGAGGCAGCACGGTACCTCGAGCCCTGAGCACATGTCGCATCCCTTCGGTGATGACAGCACACATGGCCAAGAGTGTATGAAGGGCTTATTACTTCCACAACTGAGGTATGTGGGGAAGACAAGGCAGGCCTCTCCAGCAGTCGTGAAATGACTTGAGAGTGCAGGAAGAGATGCCTGGACTTTTTGTAAAGTTGAGGCCAGGGATTGGGTTAGTTATGGTTCACATGAAAGATCAGGACCTCAGAGGGCTGAATCTCCTGTCACCTTTGAAGGAAGGAGCACTCTTATCACTTTGTATCGATGTGAGGGAATGAGAAGGAATGAAACTGTAAAGCTATCACCTGTCAATCATCAACAACTAGGCAGAGAATCCTGGTTTCTAGTCTGGTATTTAAGAAATTTGGAAGTTGTCATTCTTGACCCCATAGAAAAAAGCCAAAAAACAACAACAACAAAAAAAACCCACCCCTGAAATAAACAACTTTTATCAGAACACTAAGGTCATAGCTAAACCAATCTTTCCAAAACTGAGGGGGAAAATGGCATTTTAAAACATGCCCCAGCCCTGGGTGGCATGGCTCAGTGGATTGAGCCCCCACCTGCAAACCAAAGGGTCACCGGTTCAATTCCCAGTCAGGGCACATGCCTGGGTTGTGCATCAGGTCCCCAGTAGGGGCCACGTGAGAGGCAACCACACATTGATGTTTCTCTCCCTCTCTTTCTCCCTCCCTTCCCTTCTCTCTAAAAAAAATAAATAAATAAAATTTTTTAAAGAATTCAAAAAAACAAGGATAGTATAAGAACCCTCTGGGACATCTCTAAACGTACCAACATCCAAATCATAGGGATGCCACAAGGAAAAGAAGAGCAAGAAACTGAAAACTTCCCTAATTTGGCAAAGGAAGTGCAGGAAGCACAGAGAGTCCCAAAGAAGTTGGATCGAAAGAGGACCACACCAAGACACATCATAATTAAAATGCCAAAGGTTAACGATAAAGAGAATCTTAAAAGCAGCAAGAGAAAAGCAGGTAGTTACCTACAAAGGAGTGCCCATAAGACTGTCAGCTGATTTCTCAAAAGAAACTTTGCAGGCTAGAAAGGACTGGCAGGAAGTATTCAAAGTGGTGAAAAGCAAGGATTTACAACCTAGATTACTCTATCCAGCAAAGTTAAAGCTATCATTTAGAATGGAAGGGCAGATAAAGTACTTCCCAGACAAAGTAAAGCTAAAGGAGTTCATCATCACCAAACCATTATGACATGAAATGTTAAAGGGACTTATATAAGAAAAAGAAGATCAAAACTATGAACATTTGGGACTCTCTGTGCTTCCTGCACTTCCTTTGCCAAATTAAAAGAACAACAAATACACAACTATCAACGACTGAATCTAAAACAACAAACCAAGCAAACAACCAGAACAGAAACAGATATGGAGATATGGAAATAGATATGGAGATCACTTGGAGGGTAATCAGCTGGGAGGGGGAAAGGGTAGAACTGAGGAAAAGGTGTAAGAATTAAGAAACATAAGTTGGTAGGTACAAAATAGACAGGGGGATGTTTAGGATAGTATAGGAAATGGAGAAGCCAAAGAACTTCTATGCATGAGCCATGGACATGAACTAAGGAGGGGACTGATGGAAGGAATGTGGGTACTGGGGGGAGGGGGGAGGGGGAAATGGAGACAACTGTAATAGCATAATCAATAAAATATACTTTCAAAACATTGGGGAGGAATATCTTGGCTGCAGGGGTCCCCATTGAGTGGCAGGGAGCCCAAACTGAGTTCTCTTGGTTTATAAATAATTGATCATACTTGAATATTTGTGCTCTGCAAACCTAAGGCCTGGAATTTTGCTCGAAATCACCCAAAAGTAAAGAGCAGCCCTCAGGAACTTATTATCCACATTGAGGGGAAGAAAATAGTGAAACCAGAATTCTTAACAAAGGAATTGGGTAAACTGGAATACTTTTTTTTCTGAAACTTACCTTTTTCTTGCCTGTTTGGAAATATTTTATAATGTTGAGCTCTATTCACTAAATACATTTTACCCTTACTGAAAAACGGTGACTTAAATAAGTGAATAAATGTTTTCAAGGTGACAAACGGGGGCAGGGAGGGGGCAGTGCTGACAGGTGAGGAATCCCCAGTGAAGTTTTCAAAGAGGAACCTCCACGCAAAGAACTTCCCATAGGATGTCTGTGCCCAGGGAAGGTCCTGGGGGAGAGGTGCAAGGATTTCATGTAGAGAAGTTTGAGGTGATCATTCTATTTCCTCTCAAGTGAAATATCCACGGACAAATTTAATCTTTAAAAGTGATCCATCTCTGGCTCCGGGTAAAAACTATAAATATTTAAATATCAGGTCTATTTGAAATGCACCTGGAGAACAAATTGTTGATAATGATGGTGTGAACTGCAGAAGGGAACTTGGCTTTAAGAATTCGGGAAGGATCTGGAAATTTAGAAACTTCCTTCCAGTCCCAGAAGAGCTAAGAGCTTGGATTGTGGATTTGAGGCAGTTTCCAAAACACTTGGAAAACTCTGCTGAAAACTGGCGCCCCCTGTAGGGAGAAAGGAGGTGAGGCCGAACAGAAAGAAGTTGGAAAGGGAATGAGGAAGTAGGAGCCCCCTCCTCTGCTCCTGAACCAAAAATAAAAAGTGTATGGCAAGAAGACCTCTCTGGTGGTTGCAGAGGTCAGCAACAAGGGCTGGCTAGAACCAGATCATTCCAAGACAAAGGAAAAATTGACCAGAGACGGATCCCAAAGCTCATCATACCATTATTATAATAGAAATGGACACCACTAGTGGAAGGCGGACTGACCGGCACAAAATGCAGTGACACTGGAGAAAGGCCCACGTTAGGAACGAGGCCCCCTCCCCACCACAAGGCGGAGGCAGACTTTGGCGCCACGAAGCTTGGAGACCACCCCCCGCCCCCAACAACAACAACAACAACAACAACAAAACAGTGAACCGCAAGGACCAACGGGGCGCCGCAAACTCCCTCCGGAGCCGGCCTGCGCGCGCTCAGACGTGCACCTCTCGCTTCTTTCCCCGCTCGGCGCCAGGGCTCCGGCCTCTTTCTTTTTCTCCACCTGATTACAACTTGCTTTATTCTCACTCGCATACACCCTCGAAATCTTTCTTCGGGGAGTCACGGGAAATCGCTGGACACTCGAAAGGTCCTGGACTGGGCGGGGCAGGGCGGGGCCAGGGACCGGGAACCCGCGGACCTCAACTCCTCCCCGGTCCCAACGGTGAGCACCGCACCACCTGCGGAGCCGGGGCTGCGGGCGCAGAGCTGCCCAGACCGGCGCGGGCCCACATGCCACGGGCAGCGGCAGCAGGGGGCTGGGGTCCCAGAGGAGCCCTCAAGTGGGCTCGGCACCACAGACCTCAGAAGTGATGTCGGAGAGACAGCCCCGCCGATTCTCGTTCCAGCGGACTCGGACCAGCCCCCGTCCAGTCCTGCACCAGCAACACGCTCTCCAGGTCCAGGTTTCCTGGGTCTCCCTGAGTCCTGCCTATGACGCCAGCGACCTTCCCCCGATCACAGACTGACAAAGGTTGCGGCAGAGCGACCAGGGACCGTTAAGGGCACAGAACTCAGACTCAAGTACACGAGGGGAAGTGCAAAGGGGAGGCTATCGGTGCCCCCTAGTCTCACCCAGCAGAGGCCCTGATTGGAGAGTTCACAAGACCCATCTCCTTGCCTCGGAGTGACAGCTGGTGAGAGGCGTTCTGGCCCCAGGGAACCAGCCTCCTTTGGAGGCCAAGAATCTGACCCATCCTGGAATATTGCATTTAAACAGAACTATTTTTTATGTTTATTTTTTGCACAACTCTTTGTTAACAAATGAGCACAGGCATACACGGAATTCCTGACTCATTTTCTAAATGGAACAAGTACAAAACTTGAGCTCTGGCCAGGCCACACTGGAACAGGAGGGTCTGATGTCCTGTAGGAGTCAAAGGCTTGGAACAAGGGTGGGGGGCCACTCACAGAAACTCTGACCCTTGTTTAAGAAACTCAAATGCCGCCTCACCATCTGTAATAAGGAGTCTGGCCCTATGTTAGTCTTGATCCTTGCAACCCTCTAGCCTTCCACCCATCCCTTCCCCAACCCCACTCCTTTGGTCCTTAAGAGGAAGAATCCCAGAGCGCTTGGCTCCGGTGAGAAGTTGGAACCCAGCAGCCCTACTCTGGACACAAGGACAATTCTCAGTCTAACCACAGGCTGTGAGATGTGTTCATTACATTCTCAGTGTATGAGGTCTGTCCAGAAGAAGTCCAACCATTGTTAACATAAGGGGAACGGTTTCTGTGACATTGACGTAACCAGGCAGCCAAGGAAAGTGGACCGGAATGTGCATGCATGAACAATGACAACTTCACTGTACTAGTCAGTGAGGGCAGTAGACCCCCGTTGAGTGAGCAGGTGTACTGTGTGGCTGTCACATTCAAAATGACTGAGCAAGTGGAGCAACAAATCTGCATCAAATTTTGCATTAAGCTTGAACATTCCTCCACAGAAACTATTCAGATGATTCAGAAGGCTGCAGCTATGGGCAACTGGTGATGGGCAGCTTTATCAGGACAACATGTCCGCTCACGCATCACGTCTCCTGCAGGGTTTTTTGGCCAAACATCAAATTACCCAGGTGGCTCAGCCCCCCTACAGCCCAGATTTGGTGCCCTGCAACTTCTGGCTTTTCCCAAAACTAAAATCACCTTTGAAAGGGAAGAGATTTCAGAGATGATGGGGCAGCTGACGGTGATTGGGAGAACTGTGTAAGGTCCCAAGGTGCCTACTTTGAAGGGGACTGAGGTATCATTGTCCCATGTGCAATGTTTCCTATATCTTGGATCTTCTTCAATAAGTGTCTCTATTTTTCATAGTACATGGCTGGATACCTTCTGGACAGACCTTCTACGTTTTTTACTGGGAGGACATTTAATTTAGATCAGTTTTGCATTAGTCTCTAGAAAATTTTGAAATGTAAATGACTACAATATCCCTAAAGCAACTGATTCCTATTTTCACTGCTGTAAGAAAAACAATAAGTTGTATAAATATGGTATGCACTTGGAAACTCCTTTCCCCCACCCCCAGCTTTTCTGAGGTATAGTTGATTAAAAAAAAATTGTGCCTGTAGTTCAAGATGACAATGTGGTGGTTTGATACATGTATACTATATTGTATACTTGAAATTTGCTAAAATAGTGAATCAAACTGTCTCAACACACACACACACACACACACCCCACAAAGTATGTGAGGTGATGGATGTGTTAATTAACTTGCAGATTCTAATATGCCTGAGAGAGTGGATTGCAAAGTTCTTTGGCATTGTGTTTTATCTGGGGAAATAATGCTCAGATACCGAGACTGCCTTTGCCAACAGTTATTTAACACAAGTTCACTGTGGAAATTATAATAGTTTCACAAGGCAATATCATCCAAAATAATGTCTCTCAACAAGCCAACAAAGAAGTAACATACACCACACCAGTAACAGACCAAATATACTTGTTCCGGGCAAGGGAAGACGAAAGAAATAAAGTTCAAATTTAGTTGAAATGTACCTTTTCGGTTCTCCGGAGAGATGGCTTAGCCTAACCAGAGCTGAGCTGCCAATGGAAAATAAAATCTGCTGTGACAGCACATTGGTAGGAACCCCTGCACTGGTGTTGACAATAAAGATGATCTTCCTGGGGCCACTTCAGGGTTTGAGCCACTGCTGGTAAAAGACTCGCCTTTATCTTGGCAGGGGCTAATGCCCAAATGTGTTTAGAGGACAATTTAAGTGAGCAAAGGACATCCTTGCCCAGACCAACACTCTGGATGGTCCTCACGTACATTCCTGTTTATAGTCTCAGTGTCCCCTAGCCATAGGTGCTTATTCATACGTTCTTACCCATAAGCCCCCAGCAGGGACCCTCAGCAGCTGAGCTACTGAGTGCTTACTGATAGCCACAGACGTCGAATTACAACACCTTGTTGCAGTTTCTTTATGCCACAACAAGTTCACTTACAAAAACCACTTCATTCTTACATCAAAACAACTTCACTCTTAAAAACGGTTTCATTTTTGCCATAAAAAAAAGTGTATTTGAAATCATAGCAAACCAATACGCAGCACATTGGATAGTTCCTAATGCATTAATTCATTAATTAATTTCAACAGTTTCGTTAACATATAATGCACTTGCTATACATGGCACTTTCTTGAAGTGTACAATTCAATAGTTTTTTGTATATTCGCAGCTACATGCCATCGTCCCCAGTCAATTTTTGAACATTTTCATCACCTCAAGGAGAATCCCCTTTCTCCTTTACTTATAATTCCCAAACTGCCAATCTTCCTCTCCAACCTCCAGTTTTAGGGGTTCCACTCCAAACCCTAATTTACTTTCTGTCTCTAAAGATTTCTATGTTCAGGGCTTTCATATAAAAATAATTCTATTATCTGTGGTTGATGTGGATCCTGGCCAGCAAGATCCTGTGTTGTGGCAGTAATAGACAAACGCACATGGACTACAGAAATCCTGTGGAGAAAAAGGGATGGCATGGCCACTCTCTAAGTGAGAGAGGGCGAGAGGGCTAGAGAGAGCCCAAGAGAGCCAACCCCTGCTTGGACAGGCTTTTATTGCTTTTCTGGACACATTACATCTAGCATGGTCCTCATTTACTAAGCACAGGTTCACTGTAGGTGATTACCTTTTACAGACAACAAAGGAGAGAATGCTGCTAATTACTTCAAAGAGAAGGATGTTACAGATCAAGGGGGAAAGTGGTTGAACTGGTTACACTCCATACTTGGGAGGTTTAGCACAGACTTTAGGAAGTTAAAGATACTCAGTAAACATTTGCTGCCTCGATTCAGGGTGAGGGATTTTTAGCAAAAGCAAGTCTCATAGCAGCCTAGGTACAATGAAGTCCTGATTCCCCACATAAGAACCTGTCCGTGGGCATGGGTCCTGCATGCTGAACCTCACTCCCACTGGCTTTTCCGAGTGGGAGCTGGGCTACATTTCCCACACGTGGAACAGTTTCCTCTATGTGGTCTTTGTGATGGACTGTTTGATTCTAGCCATTGTAGTGGTTTTGTAGTGGTATGTTATTAGGGTTTTGATTTGCATTTCCCCTTGATGACTGTTTCTAGCATCTTTTCAAGTGCTCTTGGCCATTTGTATGTTTTACTTTGAAAAACAGGTATTCAGCCCTGGCTGGATAGCTTAGTTGGTTGGAGCATCATCCTGATGCACCAAGGTGTGGGTTCAATCCCTGGCCAGGGCACATACATGAAGCAATCAATTAATGCATGGATAGATGGAGCAGCAGGTCAATGTCTGTCTGTCTGTCTGTCTCTCTTCCCCTTCCTCTCTCTCTCTGAAATCAACAAATACAATTTTTTTAAATGGGTATTCAATTCTTTGCTACTTTAAATTAATTTAACTTTTTATAATCAAGTTATAAGCTGTCCTTATTTTTCAATACAAGCTCCTCATCAGATATATAATTTGCAAAATTTTCCTCTCTTCTGTGGATTGTGTTTTTCACTCCCTTGCATTAAATTTTTTACTTTTAATTCTTGCGGTATAAATATGCAATATCATTTACATTTTCAACATTTTTAAAGTGTATTTAGTTAGTAGTGTGGAGTACATAGATATTGTGAAATCAACTTCCAGAACAATTCTTATCTTGAAAACGGAAACTATACCAATTGGAAAACAACTCCACATTCTCGCCATACCCCAGCCCCTGGCACCCACCATTCTACTTTTCGTCTCTATGAATTTGACTACTCTAGGTCCTCACACAAATGGAATCACACAGTAGTTGACCATTTGTGACAGGCTGATTTCACTTAGCATAATGTCCTTAAAGTTCTTCCATGTCGTAGCATGTGTCAGAATTTGCTGTTTTTAAAGCTGAATGACATTCTATTGTATGTACCACTTCTTTTTTTAACCATTCAGCCATTGATGGACACAGGTTACTTGCAACTTTTGTCTGTTGTGAACAATACTAATATAAACACGAATGTAGCCCTGGCTGGTGTGGCTCAGTGGATTGAGCACCAGCCTATGAAGCAAAGGGTTGCTGATTCGATTCCCAGTCAGGGCCCATGCCTGGGTTGCAGGCCAGGTCCCCAGTAGGGGGCGCTTGCGAGGCAACCACACATTGATGGTTCTCTCCTTCCCTTCCCATCTCTGAAAATAAATAAACATAAGTGGACATACGAATGTATCTGTTTGAGTCCCTGCTGTCAACTCTTTAGCATTACTACACATAAGTAGAATTGCTAGATCAGATATAACTCAGTTCCTAATTTTTTAAAGAATTGCCATGTTGGTTTTTATACACGTAACATGATTTTATTTTCCCAGCAATTTTGCACAGGGTTCCAAAGGGTCTGTTCACTTTCTGGATTGTGTCCTTTGAAGCACAAAAGTCTTTAATTTGATGAAGTCTAAATTACCTAATTTTTCCCCATTATTGCCCTTGGTGTCATAGCTGACAATTCACCAAATCCAAAGTCAGGAATTTTTTTTCTGTTTACTCTCCGTTTCAGGTTTAATGCTGTACTGGGCCTTTGGTCATTTTTGGTAAATTATAGCATGCGGTATAAGTGTACAACCTGCATTTTTTTTCGTATGTCTGTCCATTTGGCCTAGTACTCTTTTATTCTGTAAAAAGAATATTCTTTTTCTATTTGGTACCTTTGTCAAGTATCAGTTGACTATAAATGTAGGGGTTTATTTCTCAATTTATTCCTCATAAATGTATATGTCTATCCTTGTCAGTACCACACAATCTTGTTTTGTTTAGTATAAAACTTTGAAATCAAGAAATGTTAGTCCTAGTACTTTGTTTTTTATTTTACAAGATTGGTTTTGTTATTCTGGTTCTGTTTCAACTCTACATAAATCTATGAAACACTATTTTGTGAAATAGTGCTATTTCAGGAATGTTAAGTCTTCTGAACCATGAATTGGGACGTTTTCCTTTGACCATGGTTTTTAGTGTTCAAAGTATTCATTTTGCTTTTTTAAGTTTAGTTTGATGTTCTTTTTTTAGTTCCAGAGGTATAAGTCTTAAGTGGTAATTTTATGTCTTTCTTAATACAGGTGTTAGTTGGGACAAAGGTCTCAAAGTCTGTGCAGTTCTAAATGTTAAAAATGTTGCATAGTATTTTGTAGACGCAGCTGTAAACAGGATGAGCTTACCAGAACTCAACCCAATGAAAGCAGCCAACTGCAAAGAAGACACTGATGTGTAATTGACCAAACAGTGTATATAAGCAATGGCTGAGCCTCCCTTCGGGGAGGATGAGCAAGATATGAATCCCTGCTTCTTGCTGCAAGTAAATAAAACTATCCTGTAACAACCACACGTTTGTTTATTAATGGAACACAGTTCGGTAACAGGTGTTAATTGATACAAACCTCCCTTTTACTAGTCTTTGTGCTGCTAGAGGCCTTATATATTTCTCCTCTGGGATGTTTGGGCATCTCTAGAAGCTTTTAAGTAGAGACTAGATCTAGCAGCTCATACTTTAATCCACTGCTTTTATACTGTAGCTTGGTTCACATGTGAAAGGGTCAGGCCAGTTTTCCAACCCACTGGACCACCCATGACTCAATTATCCCAACTTGCTGGGTAACCCTCAGCTTAATAGAAACTCTCTCCTACCTCCCACAATAGATCTCTGACGCCAGCCATAATGGTCGGTGGTCAGGCTGACCTTCCTGTTCCTGGGAACAGCCCGGCCCTTTACCTAACCTATTGTCCTGGCTCACATCCTGGAACCCTGAGGCACCCACCCAGAAGAGCAAGAGACTAACCTTCCCCTATCTGCTCCACAAACCCCATGCTTTTTCCAAAACCCCATTTGAGGGGTTTCCAAAAACCCCATTCTTGCCTTCCTCCAGGGCTGCAGTCAGTCCAGACTCAGCCCACCTGTAAGGGCAACATCAAATAAAGGCACTTGGATCAGATCATCCAGTTCCTCCCGCCTCTGTCTCTAGCACATTTCTAACAATATGGTAGTCAGGTTTTTGAGTGGGAAAATGTTCTCTTCTGTTATTGAAACCAGAGAAAAATGGTGTTTCTTCTCCCTGTCACATACCAAACCCAATAAGCAGAGACAGGGATTGAATCTTTACGGGCACTTTATTCAGATGGTTGGCCATCTGAAAACACGGCGGGTTTATACCCTAATGGACCATCTTACATTTTCTTTCCACACCAGCCTTTTTACAACAGAGAACAAGGTGCAGTGAGGGGTTTTGAAACTCAGGGAAAATTAAGATTAAAAAAACTGCAGCATTCTTGCCCTGGGCGGTTAGCTGTCCCCGGGCAGGCGGGCAGGCAGGCAGGCATCTGTCTCTCTCTAGAACACAATGGCGTGGATGTCTCCCGGTGTGCGCCAGGAGGTCGGCTGTCCCTCCCGGGAGTGGGCTGTACCTGCAGTTCCCGAAACAACAGCTTTAACATATGTATTACCTACTAGGCTTATTAACTATTTAGTAACACTTTCAACTCTTAAGTCCCCTATCATTATGATTAAACCTGTCATGTTTTTGAAACAAAATTCCTAGACTATGAACTTCAAACATGTTCTTAGCATCAATTCCTCCTCTTTTGTCAAAGAGGAAACCTGAAGGTCTGGGAGTCTCTGAAGGCTCTTTCCACAATCAGAAAAGGTTTTGGCAAAATTGCCTTTTTTTGACAGATGGCCTAAGTTACAGAGAATGGAATAATTTGAGTATATATCAAATATTTTCCCTCTTTTCCTGCCTAAGGCATAAGGCAAAAGTTTTCCCCCAGTTTTATGGTGAGAACCTATTTAGACTCCTGTAGAAAAAAATTCCTAAATTTTGGGGTGTTTCTTAAGACTGAACTTGAAACCGGAAAAGACACTGTTACAGAGCAGGGCAGGGGGTGGTTCACAATAAATTATTACA
This sequence comes from Desmodus rotundus, assembly GCF_022682495.2. Lineage (NCBI taxonomy): Eukaryota > Metazoa > Chordata > Mammalia > Chiroptera > Phyllostomidae > Desmodus > Desmodus rotundus. Next base: position 43,703,893 of record NC_071395.1, on the reverse strand, counting down.
GAAAGGATTCCCCCTTTCTGTCTCTGGAGGTTCCTTCCCCCACACCCACCTGCTAGGTTCAAAATGCCCGCCGCCAGAGGAAAGACGTTTCTCAATGCCAGAGACTGGTGAAAAGGAAAGGAATTGTTTATTCAAAAGTTACACAAACTTAAAAACAACAGGAAAAAAAAAAAGTTTCACAAACTTAGAGTAATGACTTAATGTCTTCAATAAGATACTAAAGTCCTCTAGAATACCCACAGATGCACAGTCCTTCCCTCTCCCTGTGCCCAGTCTGGGGTACCGTGTCTCAGGAAAAGAAGTAGAAGTCCGTGATTCAGGCTCCCGGCTCCATCAGCTGTGTGGCTGCTGCAATCTCCAGTTAATCCAAAGCCATGTGTCACCTTCTCACGGCCCACCAGCAAGAACCCTTTCTCCCCTTTCTCTATGGCTGCAAAGTCTCTCCTGCTGCCTAAGCCGCGTGGCAAAAAGAAGAACTCCAAAACCTCGTGGTCCTCTTCCTTTCCCTCAGAACCGCGTGGTCCTTTTCCCCACTTCAGAACCTCGTGGTTCTCCTCTTTTACTTCAGAACCACATGGACCTTTATCTATCTACTTGCTTCAGAACCTCGTGGGTCTACTCTTTCCTTCAGAGCCACATGGTCTCCTCCTTTCTCCCCCAAAACCTTGTGGTCCTCTCCCTTATGGATGCCGGGCCTAGGTTTAAATCCCAGTGCCCATCTTCCTTTGCAGCCCCATTTCTGACTCCTCCTACAGTCAGTTACACCTGCCAGCATCCCCGTATTCTTCCAGCTTTACTGGGCTGCCACAGTAAGTCTGGGCAGGTGTGGCCCCATGGCGTGGAGCCAATCATCTCCAAGCTCTCACTCAGGCCCTGTAACCAGGGGGAGTTGCTTCCCAGTCCCATCTTGGGTGGAAGTCACTCCCATCCCCCTGGCTCAAAGCATGGCCACAGCTACTTAACACATCCATGAAACCAGTTAAAGGTTATAGATATGTTAAATGACTGTGCCAGGGGTTAGCTGCAAAGCTCTTGCTACCCAAAACAGCTCTGAATGGCCCTGTTCCATGTGTCCCATCCCCCTTGGCTCAGGCCTGTGGGGGTGAGGACATCCTACATACATTTTTCTAATATTTCCTGGACACCCCGAGCTCTGGACCCCATTACAAATCCCTTCTTGGGGCCCTCCTCTTGGTTGCACCCTGCTTCAATCCCTCCTTTCAGATTTACAACCACTTTATAATCATATAAAGGACAATGGATGAAGGTCTCGTCTTCTTGTAACTGCTTCCGGCTGGACGTGGATGTCGTCCTACCTAACCTTGGGTCAGTGGTGCCCTGAAAGGGGGTGCAGCACGGAGGGAGTCCTTCCTGTAAGGGGAAGGACCTCACAGAATCCAAGTCAGTTGGCTGTCACTGCGAAGTTGCAGGCTCGGTGTCCAAAGGCTGGCATTACTGGACAGCTGGCATCCTCGTCATATTCTGGAGGTGACAGATTTGGCAAGAGAGTTGGAAGGCACAATGAAATCATAATCACTGAATAACAAAGGCAGGCACTTAGGTAAAGAATGGCTCATCTGGAGGAAGGTGTATGAGACATGCTACACCTATCCAAAACCCTTGTGGCTCACTACACTTCGCTCTGCTGAGGGGAATATATCAGGATTTCCCTCCTTTCAGATCTCTGGGCCCTTTCTGTCCAGGCTGTTAGGACAGAAAAGGGAAAATAAGCTCTGAAGTGAAGCCCACAGACCACCCGAACCCTTCACCGACCCAACCTCTTAGTTTAAGCAAACCGTTGAGTCTCAGGGGGCGATGATGAAGGTGGGCTCCTTAAGTGAGGCCTATACTGCAATCAATTCTCTCAGGTAATGAGGTCATAGGCATACGCCCTATGAAAACAGAAGAACACACAGGTTAATTCACTCAACAATCCCCAAACTAGTCTCTGTGCCTGAGAGACTGTCTTTTAGGAAGACATTCAGTTGCAAGGCCCTTGCTACAATGACATCTAACAATGACAATTTGACAGGTCCTTCGTGCCTGTAAATTGAACATCTTTGGTGATGTTACAAACCCAGTCTCAACTTCCAAATGAAAACAAACTTCCAAGACAGTTAGCTGCACGATTCAGATATCCAATACTGAGCATTGTGATTTTCCTTAGACCATGATTTTTCTCCTTAAGATCACCCTCGTCATTATTAAAGAGACTACTTTGAGTCCAACTTTTAATTTTGCCTGTTTGTTTGCATAAACACACCAAGAGCAGCCTGGATCACCTATGATCTTTAAGTTCGCTTTGCTGGAACTCACACAGGGAACCTTTAGACTGACTTTTCAGTCCGCCCCTCGGGGCACAGAAGCAGAGCCACACATCCGCCACCTGGCTTCGCCCGTACCAGTCGTTTCCCTCAAATCCTTGAGGCTTCCGTTGTGCCTACAGGTTCCTTTTTAGCCATCTTTCAGGAAAGCAACCTCCGTTCCTTCCCTGGAAAGACTGCCACGAACCGCACAACCAACCAAGGTACCAGGCTTCTTCTCGTGGGCTTTTGCTAGCTTCACAAGTCAATCCCAGTTCCTCAGGGCTTCCTGGTGACGACCAGAACCCAGACATACCTCCTTCAGGCGTGACATTCCAGTCAAAGTACCGGTTAACAAACCACCATTAATGACTGGTCTTAGTGGATTCATGCAGAGAAACCTTATGTCATCACTCACTCCTTCAGAATGCCAAATTCTGGAGGGATCAGGTAGGGAGAAAAATACCAAGTATGATGGAAAATCCTTTCCCTTCTGATATCCACCAAGATTGCATTTCTGTGCCTTATACCTTCCATTACTAACCCCACATAATTTCTTTCCAAAACTTTCATGCCCTTCAGTTCTGGTTTCTTGGCAGAGACATGCTCCTTTGCCTCAGGCTGAAACACTTATCAGGCCCAAATGACCCTTCCTGGGTCCTCAGTGGCAAAGGCATGCTCCCCAACCAGTTACAGGTGACCCTAACTAGGTCTTCAGGTGACCCTATATGGGTCTTCAGGTACAGAGGATTTCTGATCAGAAACACAACCAGTGGTACAGACTTGCCTTTCAGGTCCGGTCTCTTGGCAGAGACATGCTCCTTTGCCTGACCCTTCCTGGGTCCCGAGTGGCAAACGCATTCTCCCCAACCAGTTACAGGCGACCTTCACTAGGTCTTCAGGTGACTTTACCAGGTCTTCAGGTGACCCTAACAGGTCTTCAGGTACAGGGGGTTTCTGATCAGAAATGCAACCAGTGGCACAGACATGCCTTTCAGGTCTGGTCTCTTGGCAGAGACATGCTCCTTTGCCTCAGGCTGAAACACTTATCAGGCCCGAATGACCCTTCCTGGGTCCTCAGTGGCAAAGGCATGCTCCCCAACTGGTTACAGGCGACCCTAACAGGTCTTCAGGTGACCCTATATGGGTCTTCAGGTGACCCTAAACAGGTCTTCAGGTACAAGAGCTACAGGGGGTTTCTGATCAGAAATGGAAGCAAAATGAAACCACATTCCCATAAAACCAAAAAAAAAAAGTAGTTGAAGTTTCCTTTCCTCCAGGTTTAAAACTTTCACAACCTTTCTACATATTTTTGTCCATCCAGATTTAACCACTATTTCCTTTTAATCCCTGCTCCTTTCCCACACTGGGAAGGACTATACTTAAACTCAGTAGTTAAACCCAGTATCCGGCAGCCAGAAGTCCCTAGCACTGCAGGCACCTTCCACTAAAAGTCCCTAGATTCGCAGGGACATCCTGCAGCTTTCTGAAGCTTAGACCTTGCAAACACCCTATAAATCAGATGGTCACCCTTGGACCCTAGTCCATGACCTTCAGAACCAGAGCTTTCCCTATCAGAGCCAGTTGCACAGAGAACCTGACTGGTGCAGTGCCCACACAGCCCATAATCTGAAGACAACCCTCAGCCCACCACCTTGTCCAGTTCCAAGGTGGCAGAACTCTCAGGTGACTCATCATCCAAGATGGAGATGCACAAGGTTGACCCGTCCTCCACGGTGGGGCACTCACGTGGCTCATCCTCCACTTTACCCAAAATGGTGACGCACCCACATGACTTGGTATCCAATCCCCAACACTCATGCAGGCTCGGCTTACAGAGCACAGGGGCTTGCTTCCTCCCCACACCTGAGTACAAGTTCCCTTAGTGCCACCTGGGCTCACCAAACCTGTGAGTGAGCAGCCAGGGGCAACCTGGAAACAGCACACTAACTGGGAGCAGCACACCAACCAAACCATCACCCACAACTCCATTATCCCGAAGCAGTGCTCAGAAACAAGTCACTTCCCTGCTCCATTTCATTTCCTTTTCACCTTTCCGGGCGTGATTAGGCGGCCGATGCCCTCAGGAGTGCAGAGAAACTCCCAGAGACTGGGAAAACTCCCCAGTCTCACTCTCCCACACCTGAGGGGGTCGGTCTGCCACGGGCAATTATTATCCCTTCGTGGTTGCCAAAAACTGTTACAGAGCAGAGGGAGGGGGTGGTTCCTTCACGATAAATTATTACAGAAAGGATTCCCCCTTTCTGTCTCTGGAGGTTCCTTCCCCCACGCCCACCTGCTAGGTTCGAAATGCCCGCCGCCAGAGGAAAGACGTCTCTCAATGCCAGAGACTGGTGAAAAGGAAAGGAATTGTTTATTCAAAAGTTACACAAACTTAGAATAATGACCTAATGTCTTCAATAAGATACTAAAGTCCTCTAGAATACCCACAGATGCACAGTCCTTCCCTCTCCCTGTGCCCAGTCTGGGGTACCGTGTCTCAGGAAAAGAAGAAGTCCGTGATTCAGGCTCCCGGCACCATCAGCTGTGTGGCTGCTGCAATCTCCAGTTAATCCAAAGCCATGTCCATGTGGCACCTTCTCATGGCCCACCAGCAAGAGTCCTCTCTCCCCTTTCTCTATGGCTGCAAAGTTTCTCCTGCTGCCTAAGCCGCGTGGCAAGAAGGAGCACTCCAAAACCACACGGTCCTCTCTACTCTCATTCATAACCGCGTGGTCCTTTTCCCCACTTCAGAACCACATGGACCTCTATCTATCTACTTGCTTCAGAGCCTCGTGGTTCTCCCATTTACTTCAGAGCCGCGTGGTCTACTCCTTCCTTCAGAGCCGCGTGGTCTCCTCCCCATTTACTTTGGAGCCGCGTGGTCTCCTCTCCTCTATGGCTGCGGGGCCTAGGTTTTAATCCCAGTGCCCATCTTCCTTTGCAGCCCCATTTCTGACTCCTCCCACAGTCAGCCACACCTGCCAGCATCCCTGTATTCTTCCAGCTTTACTGGGCTGCCACAGTAAGTCTGGGCAGGTGTGGCCCCATGGCGTGGAGCCAATCATCTCCAAGCTCTCACTCAGGCCCTGTAACCAGGGGGAGTTGCTTCCCAGTCCCATCTTGGGTGGAAGTCACTCCCATCCCCCTGGCTCAAAGCAGGGCCACAGCTACTTAACACATCCATGAAACCAGTTAAAGGTTATAGATATGTTAAATGACTGCCAGGGGTTAGCTACAAAGCTGTTGCTACCCAAAACAGCTCTGAATGGCCCTGTTCCATGTGTCCCATCCCCCCTGGCTCAGGCTTGTGGGGGTGAGGACATCCTACGTACATTTTTCTAATATTTCCTGGACAGCCCGAGTCCTGGACCCCATTACAAATCCCTTCCTGGGGCCCTCCTCTTGGCTGCACCCTGCTTCAACACCAGCGTTCGGGATGCCTGTCACTACCAAACCCGCTAAGCAATGACAGCAATTGAATCTTTATGGGCGCTTTATTCAGAAGGCTGATGAGCCGAGAAGATGGTGGGTTCATACCCTAACAGACCATCTTCCCTTCTCTTTCCAGGCCAGACTTTTTATAACAGGGAATAGACAAGGTGTGGTGAGGACTTTGAGATTCAGGGAGGACTGGGTGAAAGAAGCTGCAACATTCTGGTCCTGGGCAGGTAGCTGTTCCCAGGGACAAGTGGCTGGCTGTCTCCCCCTGAAACACAAAGGCCCGGATGCCTCCAGTTGTCCCCAGGCGGTAATCTTTAGCAGTGCCCCAGGAGGTCGGCTGTTTTCCCAGGTGCCAGGATGGGCCTTATCTGTAGTTTCTGAAACAAAAGCTTTAACATACACATGACTTGCTAGGCTTATAACTTTTTACCTTAAACTAAAATTTTCCAACTCCTGAGTCCCCTATCCGACTGACTCCCTTAAGTTTTTAACTATGAGGCTAGTCCATTTTGTCTCCAGAAAGTTAATCATTAACAGCTTCTGTATGTTAGAAGCTACTAGCTTTAGGTTTCTCTCCTCCAGGAAAGTAGTAATTCTCCATATTCACCTGTCTCTCATTTTGGGAGTATTGGTTTGCCATGTGATCTCAAATCTCTCATGGATATAAGAAATGTTGTTTTTCAGGGTTTGTTGTGGTGGTGAAGACCAGAGCTCTTTACAAATCAGACCACAACAATCCATTCATTTGTGTTGCTCTATGTTTTTCCTGGTGACACGAAGTCACTTCCACTTACTGATTCTACTGCTAATGACCACCATGTGGACAGTTTCAAAGTTTTTATTTTGTGACCAATGCTCTAAAAACATTATCATACTGGGATCTCTGTATTTGGATTTGTTTTCCTTATAATATAAAAATTTCCTATCCTGACTACTTGTTTGTCACCCTGTGGTGTAAGGGCTGACATTTGGGGTTTCTCTTTGTTGTAATGCAAATGCAGGACTAAAGCTTTGATTTATGGGGCATCCACTTCAAAGTGGATCTTGAATAAACACACTGCCAGCCATGGGACTAGATAAAGAACCCGGCCACCTCCCCTCACTGAGGCTCCTTTGTTTTAGAAATCTGAGTTGATTTCAGTAACTGAGCAATTTGTTTTCTCTCTCAGTGCTTTAAATTCCCATTCCTGTGTTTTACATTCACCCATAAAGAGGCAGCTCATGAAACAGTAGGCCCCCATTCTTAACTCCACTGAAAGCAGAACCCAGGCCCATCAGTGCTCTTTCCCTTTCTCCCAGCAACCTTGTTGTAGGGCCCCAGGTGTGCTGTGTAATTTCCAGGTAACGTAAATAATCTTTTTTCAAAGTTTCCTGATGGTTATTACTGAAGGACATCTTCAAATCATAAGAACCACAAGAGCCAAGTACAAAAATTCCCTGGCCCTGGCTGGGTGGCTCAGTTGGTTGGAGTGTCCTCCCATACACCAAAAGGTTTCAGGTTTGATCCCCATCAGAGCACATACCTAGTTTTCCAGTTCAATCCCCAGTTGGGATGCATGTGGGAGATATAAAATCAGTAAATATATCCTCAGGTGAAGATTAAAAAAATACCCTGAATATATTTTCCATGGTTTAACTTTTGTTGCATCAATGCCCTTTTGGGAGCAGTAGTAACACCCAGACTAAAATAAAAGTGGATCCCAAAACTGGTGTCACCATATGCATCAACTGAATGAAAATGTTTATGACTCAAATGCAGTTTCAAAGGAGAGTATGAAACAGGGTGCAGCCAAGAGGAGGGCCCCTAAGAGGGATTTGTAATGGGGTCCAGAACTCAAGGTGTTCAAGAAATATTAGAAAAATATATATAGGATGTCCTCACCCCCACAAGCCTGAGCTGGGGGATGGGACACAAGGAACAGGGCCATTCAGAGCTGTTTTGTGTAGCAACAGCTTTGCAGCTAACCCCTGGCATGGCCATTTAGCACATCTATACCTTTCACTGGTTTCATAGATGTGTTAAATAGCTATGGGCATGCTTTGAGCAGGGGGATGGGAGTGAATTCCACCCAAGATGTAACTGGGAAGCAACTCCCCCTGGTTACAGGGCCTGAGTGAGAGCTTGGAGATGATTGGCTCCATGCCATGGGGCCACACCTGCCCGGACTTACTATGGCAGCCCAGTAAAGCTGGAAGAATATGGGAATGCTGGCAGGTGTAACTGATTGTAGGAGGAGTCAGAAATGCGGCTGCAGAGGAAGATGGGTGCTGGGATTTAAACCTAGGCATGGCGGCCATAGAAAGAGAGGACCACGAGGTTTTGGGAAAGAAGAGAGAGGATCATGCAGCTTTGGCAGAGTGAATTGGAGAGGACCATGCAGTTTTGGAGTGCTCCTTTTTGCCACGCAGCTTAGGCAGCAGGAGAGACTTTGCCGGGAAGAAAAGGGGAGAAAGGACTTTTGGTGGTGGGCCATGAGAAGGTGCCACATGGCTTTGGATTAACGAGATTGCGGCAGCCACACAGCTGATGGTTCCAGGAGCCTGAATCACGGACTTCTACTTGTTTTCCTGAGATACAGTACCCCGGACTGGCTAGAGGGAGAGGGAAGGACTGTGCATCTATGGGTATTCTAGAGGACTTTAGTATCTTAAGGAAGACATTAAATCATTATTCTAAGTCTGTGTAACTTTTAAATAAATAATTTCTTTCCTTTTCACCAGTCTCTTGCATTGAGATATGTCTTTCCTCTGGTGGCGGGCATTTCTAACCTAGTAGGTGTGTGTGTGGGGGGGAGGACCTCCAGAGACAGAAAGAGGGGATCCTTTATGTAATAATTTATCGTGAACCACCCCCCACCTGTTCTGTAACAAGTAGAACAAGCAAGGGTAAGCTGATTCATCTGGTTTGTGCAAAGGTGAATGGTTGGCCTTTCACGTGTGTAAGAGTAGAGGCTGAGCATTTTCAAGGTTGGGCCCTCCACCCACTGACACACATAAAGATGTGTATCAACTTTCATGACTTCTTTACTGATGATTCTGGGCAAGACAAGCAGGTATCTAAAGCCAATTAAGAGTCAAATATCAAAAAGGAGGTCAGAGTTTTATTAATGACAGTTGAATAATGACATATCTCATTTAAATGTATTTGAACTCAAATATTAATTGAAAAGTGAAAAGCACAAGCAACATATAATTAAGATCACACATCAAAAAATATTTGAATCTATTCACCCTAGGATACGGGAGAAACCCAGAAAGTGTCAGTGTGGATCCTGAACTCTCTTCAAATGTTTTACTAATGTTGGTGTTTATTTTATTTTGTTGTGCTATAGGTGGCACCTTACCAGTGTAGCCTCCCCTACGCAGCAAGAAGCCCTTTGGAGGAAACAGAACTCGCCCTGGCTACTAAATAAATAGACCAAAGCTAGCAGGTCACCAGCTACCATAGCTGCAGAGTTAGTCCTTCATGAAAAACCTAAAACAAACAAACAAACAAAAAAAACCTTCTAAAGTGTTTGTGTATTTAGAGTGCTTTGGAGATTTATTGATAAGTATCAACTGTTTTTGTTGAATGACATTATGTGTGCCCAAGTCAGTAACACAACTCCCACAGCAATGCTGAATTTAAAAATAAAATCCAACTATTTGGATTTTACTAGTAACTGGTAAAGTGGATTTATTTGGTAACAGCAGAGAACTGTATTTTGGTGCAAACATACCAGAGCAAAATCTAGAGGCAGGTTGAAGAAAGGAGAAGAATGTTACTTTATAGAGAAAAAGGAGGAAGTTTGGAAGGGGTGCTTTGAATGGAAGTCCATTGGAGGCAAGTAAGAGTTCAGGGTTGTGAGGACTCTTCAATGACTGAGTTTTAACAGTTCCCAGTGGGTGGTCTTGTTGCTGGGCTAGGAGAAATCATACACCTGTTTGCATAGTAGAAACACCTTCCTGCCAGAGTGCAAGGTATGTCCCCACCTGTTGTATTACATATTTTTCATTCATAGGGTTTCTCCATAATGTGAGTCTTTTTGTGTCTGTTTTTTTGTGTCTCTGTGGGCTTTACCGCGTATTTTACATTTATAGAGTGCTTCTCATGTGTGAGTTCTTTCATGTTTTCGAAGATCACTGATATACCTAAATGCTGTACTACATATTTTACACTCTTAGGGTTTCTCTCCAGTGTGAGTTCTTTCATGTCTTTGAAGATCACTGACATACCTAAATGCTGTATTACATAGTTTACATTCATAGGGTTTCTCCGTAGTATGAGTTGACTTGTGTCTTTTTAAGGACCTGAAAGATATGTAGGCTTTACTGCATTTCTTACATTCATATGGCTTCTCTCCAGTATGAACTCTCTCATGTATTTTAAAAGACCAGTGGTCTCTGTGAGTTTTACCACATATTTTACATTTATAGAGTTTCTCTCCAGTGTGAGTTCTTTCATGTCTTCGAAGATCACTGAGATACCTGAATGCTGTACTACATATTTTACATTCATAGGGTTTCTCTCCAGTGTGAGTTCTTTCATGTACTTTAACATTTCTGGAAGACCTGAAGGCTTTACCACATATTGGACATTCATAGGGATTCTCTTCATTGTGGGTTCCTTCATGTTTTTCCAACCACACTAGGTGACTAAAGGGTTTATCACATTTTTTACACTTATAAAGCTTCTCTCCATTTTTTTGAAATTCATATGCTTTGTGTTCAGTGTGACATCTGTTGTGCCTACTAGGGAATGAATGAGACACAAAAAGTTTTCCACATGTTCTGTATTTATGCTGTTTCACTCTGGTGGTTTTATCCTTCAGACTGTGATTTGAAATAAGGCTGAACTTTACTCCATATGGATTAACCTGTTTACTTTCACAGATTCTCACTGCCATTGGACTTCTGTAAAAAATAAGAAACACATTATTAATGATTTCTTGATTAATAACTATGTTAATTGTACTTTTTATGACTTATAGGAAAAGTATATACTGTCTTGTCTGAAAATATACTGAGTCTACCGCCATATCACCCTGACTGTGCCCGATCTCATCTGAAAATACACTGAATGTTCTCTAAGACTTTACTCTTGTTATTATAAAACTGATATCAAATGTAGGGTTTATTAATGCTGTTTTCAAGTGAATTATTTAGTAAACACTGAACATACATGTTCCATTTAAGAGAGTACTTTAAAAAATTTTTCTAACAAGAATACATTTGAAGCAGAATTTATTTGTTTATTTTGTTTGCTACATATTTTAAAAATTTCACAACATATTGGGTTGGCCAAAAAGTCGATTTAGATTTTTCCGTAAAATAAAAGACACATTTTTCATTTTAACCAATAACTTTATTGATTTGTATATTTTGAGTATGTTGGCTATCTCCCATGTGGTATAATGTTGATTGTTCTCAGTTAATGTCTTGATTTGATTGCTATCGACTTCAATTGGTCTACCCAATCATGGGGCATCATCCAGTGAGAAATCTCCAGCACAAAACTTTACAAACCACTTAAAAAAAAAAGGTATTTATTTATTTTTACACAGAGGGGAAGGGAGGGAGAAAGGGAAGGAGAGGAATATCAATATGTGGTTGTCTCTCATGCGCCCCCTACTGGGGACCTGGCCCACAACCCAGGCTTGTGCCCTGACTAGGAATTGAACTGGAGACCCTTTGGTTCACAGGCCGGTGCTCAATCCACTGGGCCACACCAGCCAGGGCCGCAAACCACTTTTGACACATTTGGTCAGTCACAGGCTTCTCCATACACTGTACAAATCTTTTTTTTTTTGCGGGGGGGGGAGGGGATTTCATTTGCATTTTTACATTTCTTGAAATAATAAAGCATAATGTGCTGAAAATGTTGTGTATTTTCCTCCATTTTAAATATTAAAATGGCTAAACAAAAATTCACCAATTTTGATGGGTTTTTTTAATGCACACTAATCTGGCAGCCGTCACAATACAATCTAACAAAATTCTTTCAAATGAAGTTAAAGACAACTAAGTGCTAGTAGAGCCATCTTACAGAAAAAAATAAACTTCTTGGCCAACCCAATACTAGAATCCTCCCCTGAGACTCTGTTTTCTATTGCAAGTGTGACTCACCTTAATTTTCTCCTGTGTTTTTTGTGCTGATCTTTAATGTCATGTTCTTCCCACCTTTTTCCTAAAAGGGAGACCCAGAAAAATGATTACAAAGAATTAGAACGATAGACAAATTATTTGCTCCGAGATCATGAAGAGCTGTAGCCATGCCCAGATTATTTACCAGCATCTTCCTTTTCCACATTACAGATCTTGAAACAACATTGTTGAGCAAGAAACTCTTGTTGTCTAACTGATGACTGAAGGAATGTCCTCACCCTTACCTATGGAGGCCAGGTTCCTGAAGGTTTCTGTCATCACATCTCTGTAGAGTTTCTTCTGTGAAGGATCCAGTAAGGCCCACTCCTCCAGACTGAAGTTCACAGCTACATCCTCAAAAGCCAGGGAATCCTAAAACACCCCAAATATATATGTACAGTAAAATGTGAGACTGTCAGCACTGGGCACCTAGACTGCAGAAAAATTACCTAAGATTCTCTTGTCTCCAAACATTTATTCTATGACTTGGTCATCAAAACATTACTTTCTCATAAATTTAACAGCATTTTGAACACCTGGAAATTACTTACACATTCTTACTGTGCTCATAATGTATCTTCTGATCAGCATGGGAGTTTAACCTATTCTGTTTCCAACCTGGGCCTTCACCCCTCCTTAAGCAACCTCGTGTCCCCCCATTCCAGGGATGTCTCCATATTGATGCTGAACTTAGTGTGGACACCCGATCGGCACAGCACACTACAGCCCAGAACTCCTGGGCTCAAGCAATCCTCGTGCCTCAGCCTCCCAAGTAGCTGGGACTACAGGTGTGCACCACCGCACCTGACATAATACATCTTATTTCTCTATAATATCAGGGTCTTGACCATTTTTGAAAATAACAGAAATGCCATACAGCTGGAACATGTATTATCATTTTAAGACCACTAATTTCTCATGAAAATAATTCTTTCATCTGCTATCACCCACCATTTATAGCAATCCACAAGGCAGAGGGTTGAATCTGCATGATGTTTTGATAAATAAAACATAGTGAAAAATTAGAAACCTTTCCTTCTATTCCCATAACCAAACATGAGAGTCCAGGGGGCCTGGGAAAATCACTTTCAACAAAGCCAGCTGACAGTGGTGCCCTAAAGTCCAGGCCTTTACCAGTAATCAGATGCAACTGGCTCAGTGTAAATATGCCTGTGCAGATCATTGCTTGTAACTTGTATAGTATTTGTCACAGACTCAGTTCGTCCTTTCCCTCTCTGTCCAGTTTAATGGGGCTAGGAGGTTATTTGAAACTTAGAGCTCAGACACAAGAAAGAAGCCATAACAAGTTATGCCACAAAATCCCTGTACTCATGCTCAGGGCTGCTTCCTGACAAATTCTAGAACACATAGTGAGAGAACAGGCCAGGAGAGTTCTTTCTGGTCAAACCTAACGGGGTACCCGGAGCCTCACTGCCCTTGAGAAACAGGTTAAGAGCTGCAGACTGCCAGGGAGTTCATTGAATTCCATGTGGTCTGATGGTGTTTTTGGTCATGATTACAGAACACATAAAACGTTCAACAGTCCATCCTTCTAAAAGAACACAAAATTTCCATTCTGCAATTTCAAAGAAAAATTTCCCTGACAAGTCACTCTAGTGGCTGACTTGCCACCTTCCGGTGTGGCACTTACAGAACTTCCATTCTTAATTTCATCAAAAAGAAAAAAAAAACGTGCCCTGGCTGGTGTGGCTCAGTGGATTGAGTGCTGGCCTGCGAACGAAAGTGTCGTCTGTTTGATTCCCTGTCAGTGCACATGCCTGGATTGCAGGCCAGGTCCCCAGTCGGGGGCATGTGAGAGGCAACCACACATTGATGTTTCTCTCCCTCTCTTTCTCCTTCCCATCCCCTCTCTCTATAAATAAATAAATAAAATCTTTTTTTTTAAGAAAAAAATGGTGAAATAAACTACTATTCTTAAATCCATCAGAGCCTTGAGGTTACAGGGCAAGTGGCATCTCCAAAATTAAGAAAAAGAACAGGTGGTATATTGAGATACATCCCAAATATTCTGATCTTACAAGGCCTGTTTAAAAAAAAAAGAAAAAAGAAACCAAAAAACTACATCACCAGAGTCTAGTGCAAAGACAATGAAGAATAATAAAGACAGAACACAAAACCCATGAAATCTAAAACAACCTTTCTTTTTTTTTTTCTTTTTTTTTTTTTTTTATGGAGACTAAGACATGGTACCTGCCTGTGTCTGCAGGTGGAGGGCTCAGGAAAAAAAAAAAGGCAGGCTTCTGCCACCACTTCAGTCTGGGAGAAAGCTGCTCCTCCAGCCCTCACCCCAAAGCCAGACAATCCAGTTCCTCCTTGTATGATCCTGACAGCCTTTGAACTGTTGTTCACACACTAGGTCTCAGAAGGAATGAGTCCAAGTAAGTTTGTGCATGGGCCCTTTAAGAGGAATGCCTAGGACTTCAGTAGCCCTCTGTCTCACTCAGCCACAATCTCTGCTGGTTTCCACACCCAGAAGTTATGGGTACTTTTCTTCCCAGTGCTGGAACCCTGGGCTGGGGTGCCTGAAGTGGGGGTGAGACTCCTGCTTCTCCGAGGGGCCTTCCACAACCGAGATATTTCTCCCCAATTTTTAAACACCACATGTGGATGTGCTACCAGCTCATTCAGTGTCTCTGCTCCCTGAACCAGTCTCCACATGGATTCTACTGTATATCCCTATGTATAAGAACTGTTCAGCTAACTTTGAGGAGGTTCTCAATGATAGTTGTTCTGTAGTTTGGTTGTAATTTTGATGTAGTTGGGGGAGGATGCGAGTACTGCGTTTACATACTCCCACCACCCTGATGGAAAACACTATTAATACAGCTACTTTAACTGAAATGCCCTGGCCAGGAGGCTCAGACTGTTGGAGCGTTGTCCTGATGCACCAGGGTTGCAGGTTCAATATCCGGATGGGGCACACACTGGAATCAACCAATGAATGCACGAATGAAGTGCAACAGCAGGTCAATGGGTTTTTTTTTCCTCTCTCTCTCTTACTTTTTACCTTCCTCTCTCAAATTAAAAAAAGAGTTCATTGCTGATATTAGCAAGAACCATTAAAAAAAATCAGAAAAAAATGTAAATGATGAAGGTAGAGAACTAGAAAAAAATGACTATTGAAAATGAATAGAGCCCTGGCTGCTGTGGCTCGGTGGTTGAGCGCTGGCCTACAGACCAAAAGGTTTGGTTCCCAGTCACGACACATGCCTGGGTTGTGGGCCATGTTTCCCAGTTGGGGGCATGAGAGAGGCAACCAACTAATGTTTCTCTCCCTCTCTTTCTCCCTCCTTTCCACTCTCTCTAAAATAAAAAAAATAAATAAAATCTTTTTTTTAAAAAAAGAGCCCTGGCTAGTGTGACTTAGTGGATTGAGTGCCAACCTGTGAACCAAAAGGTCACCAGTTCAATTCCTGGTCAGGGCACATGCCTGGGTTGCAGGCCAGGACCCCCAGCAGGGGGCATACAAAAGGCAACAGATCTACACACCTCTCACACATCGATACTTCTTTCCCTCTTTTTCTCCTTCCCCTCCCACCATCTCTAAAAACAAATAAAAATTCTTAAAATTTTTAAGATAAAATAAAATAAAAAAAGAACCATCGATTGGTTGTCTTCTCCTATGCACCCCTACATACCCCAACCCAGGATCAAACCTGCAACCTGGGTATTTGGCCTAACTGGAATTGAACCCACGACCTTTCAACCTGTAGGATGATACCACCCACTGAACCACACCAGCCAATGTCTATGTACTCCATGGAAAAGAAACATCCTCAAAACCTGTAGCTAAACTCATCACATTTGTTTCTCGTGACATGAATGTCTATGTGAAACACCAGAGAGAACTCACAACAAAGGAGAACTCCTGAAATAAGTAAGAGAGTAACTGAAAGATACACAAGCCAATAGCTTTCCTTTAGAGCCACACAAATACACTCAAATGACAAAGGAAGAAAAGCAATTTGACAGAAAAAGAAAGTCTTTTAAACAAACAGTGATGGAGATAATGAATTCCCACATACAAACACACACAGAAAACAAATAAGAGACAAAGACCATACACGTTTCACAAAAACTAACTCAAAGCACATCAGAGACCTACCTGTAAAAAGCAAAAGTAATAAACTCCTACATGATAACATGAGGAAATCTAGGTGCAAAAGAAGAACAATGAGGCACTACACATTTATTAAAAGGATAAAATTTTAAATGCTCAGAACACCAGATATTGATGGAATGTGAAGGCGAAGGTAATCCACATTCATTGCTGGTGGGAATGGAATTGGGCATGCCTACATTGGAGAAAGGAACTTTCTTTCATTAATGAATGTACTCTTACTACATATGGTTAAGGTCCAGCAATTATACTCCATAGTATAGACCTAAAGGAATTGAAACCTTACGTTTATACAAAAACCTGTTCATGAATTATTTGCAGTTTATTCATAATTGACAAGAGTTAAGAGTTAAGCATGATGTCCTTCAAAAGGTTAACAATTAGTGGCAAACCTAAATGACAATCAGTGGTAAATCCAAACTATGAAATATTTTTCAGTGATAAAAAGAAATGGGGTATTAAGCCATGAAAACACAGGAGGAACCTTAAAAGAACAATGCTAAGTGAAAGAAGCCAATCTCACAAGGCTACACACCATATCATTCTAAGTACATGACATTTTGGAAAAGACAAAACTATGAGCCAATAAAAAGGACAGTGATACATCTGTACTCGTCATTAATTCGTTCCGGAACTCACGAGGAATGCCGAAACCAATGAGTACTGAAGCATTTTCTCTTATGGGACGGCGTTGTGACTCACACAAATTCTAGCAAGTGCTACAAGTCCCAAGCAAGCACCAAGTGCTGAAACATCTTTTTCTTGTCAAAATGCGCCGAGTACAGTTTGAGAGTTCTGAAGCCGATGAAGTACCGAGGTATGACTGTACTCTGGGTTTGAAGGATTTAGGGGTTGGAGGGAGAAATTATTGAATAATTGGAGCATAGAAGATTAATGGGAAGTAACACTACTATAAATAATATAAAAATGATAGATACATATTATTACACATTTGCCCAAATCCATAGATCCCATAACACAAAGTCAACGCTAATGTAAAGTATGCACTTTAATGCATCAATATTGGCTCAGCAATTTTAACAAATGTACCACAGTAATTCAACATGGAAAAAATAGTGCAAACTGTATGGATCTATACAGGAACTCATAGAGTCTATGAACATATGCTAATGGGGCCAACTGTGGGCCAGTAGTAAGATGACTTCCTGATACTTGGTTAGCAGCAGTGACCCTGGGGCTCTGTTCTTTATCAGAAATGTTCCAATTAAGGGATGAATACCAGCAACTCCCCATTGAGCTTGATCAAGTATAAATGTGTACGGTTCTCCTGAAAGACTGTGCATTCCCCAGTGCTATGCATTCAGTGACTCCCAAGGAACAGTCCAAAGAACCAACATCTGGGACAGGGCTGACCTCCTTCAACACCCTAGCTTCATTCAAGGGACTGAAGTACGAATGAGTTTCACTCCTGCAGGTGTCATAGCCAGAGAGCAAAGGTTGGGCTCCACCATGTCACAAGTCAGTGTCACTAGCCCTGCTGAGTCAGTGGGTTCTATTTCCAGGACCAAAGATATTAAGAGGCAGCTCAGTGGGGGGTCACAAGCTCAATGCTTATGAGAGCCTCTATTGTGAAGAGAGCCCACTACGTGTTATAACTGCAGCTCTGATGGCCTATAGTGTGGGGCCTAGGTCAATTTCTTAATCAGAAGCCGATGGACAACTTAAGGTTTTCCTTTAAAGAGCCCCAAGTCCCTTACAACAGGGTTAGAAGTCTCCTCTATTGTAACAGGGAATAAAAACTTTATACTACACTGACTTACCATGAAATAGAGTTGGATGAATAGAATAGAATTAGAATAAGATGTACTCACTGATAAAAAGAACTCACACACTGACAGTTTCTTTGTAAGCCTATTGCAGGCTCCAGCAGGTTCAGCTCCTGTTTATACAAGAAACAGCCTTGACCACAACTTTGGGTGATGCAGGTCACCCAACTACAGGGATTTGGCTGGCACTGACCAGTTCCAGGATGCTGCCATTAAAAATCCATAAGGACCACTAAGGGACCACTAAGGACACTGCCAGCATGTCCACGGCCTCTCCCCCTGATTTCTTTGTTCCCCTTGTCCCTCTCCTTCCTTATCAAAACATCTGTCTGCACTGAGACACTAAGATGGGCTTTGAGGCAAGAATCCCCATCTTCCAGGTTGCTGGCACCTGTCATAAACCATTTTCCTTTACATCAGCACCTGCCTCTCAAGAATTGGTTTTTGAAGCAGTAGGCAGCCACACCTGCATTCAGTTACACTATGACTAAAGGTTGCTGTAGAGTTTAAGTACGCCGGGCTTAAGAAGCGTTTGAACTAATCCCTTTGCTGTGCCAAACTGAAACAATGGTGCTGTCCACTGTAACCCAGAGGGTCAGCATTTTGCTGTGACAGATGCAGGGGCGGCAGCAGCAGAGTTACTTAGGGTTCCTGGTGAGCCCTCTGGCATTTCCCCACCTACTGGCTTACCTTCCCTGTCTCTCCTTTCTCCCTGAAATAACTGTTCTTTATTAAGGAGAGACCATCTCAGCCCTGGCTAGTGTGGCTCAGTGGACTAAGCCCCCGACTTGCAAACCAAAAGGTCGTTAGTTCAATTCCTATTCAGGGCACATGCCTGGGTTGTGAGCCAGGTCCCCAGGCAGGGGGCATGCAAGAGGCAACTGAGGAGAGATCATCTGATGGGCTCACCTCATTCACATGGTACAATTATCCTCATACCCACTAAGGCTCCCCCTAATGTCTAGGCAAACCCGGCCTCAGTCACACCTTCACAGCCAAGATACTAACCCAGCACTACTGTAAGGACAGTCTGACTTTCACACTCCTGTTCATAAAGGATGAGGAATCAGCTACACTGTCAACCCAGTGTCCTCTGTAATTAGAACCCAGGGTTGGTAGAGTCAACAATACAGCACACAGCAGTGCCCGGCAAGCAGCAGCTCACAGTGCAGGAACCCCCAGGCTTCCCTATCAGCCTGTCCAGATTAGGGCTATCAGGAAAGGGAGGGCTCAGGCTTAAGTTTTCAGGAGTCAAACACCAAACATGTGGAGCCTGACCACTCGTGACAATAACAAACACAATTATGAAAAATAGATGTTTGCATTGTCTTGTTTTTATATAAACACACACTAACAGAATGAGCAAGTATTAATCAAAACTGGTCATTTGAGGGTGGAAGGAGTTAGAACACAGACTGGAGCACAATATGCTGACAGAGTCCTCTTCAATTAGTTCTCTAATGTGAAATCTGAGAAAGAAGACACCTACTAAGAAGGGCTCTTGGTGGCTAACTGGGCTCAAATTTTTAAAAACAGCCTAACAGCCATTTCCACACAGGAGCCTCTCCTGCAAAATGCACTGTGTTTCTGCCATCTAGCCAGCTCTTATAAAAAGGAATTCCTGGGATTCTCTTTCAACCAATAGGACTGAGGCCTTCTGCATCTATTTGGAGCTACACAGCTCCAACAAACCAGAGCAGCTCTTTTCTGACCAATCAGAACAGTGCCTTTGGGCCAATCAAACTGTGAGGATTTGGAGTCCTTATTCACATGAGGAAGGACCAATGGTGGGGACTCCTATCCAAATAAACCATCTCCCCTCTGGCTCTGGGAGCACACTTTCCCTTTCCACCAAAGACTGAAGATTGCACCCTCCAGACTGCGCTGAAACACTGAAGATATCTCATCAGAGCAGAGCAGACCAACACAGCACAAAGTAGTCTGGCAAGGAACACAGCAGAGCCAACCATCGAGGAGCACAGGAGAGCTGTGTAGCCAGAGAGGGGCCTGGCTCGGAGGCTGCCAGGGCTGTCCTACGGCCTTGCTGTTTTCTTACACATGCTGTTTTCATAGTTGTGCTGTATCACAATTAAGACGTTTTGCACTGAATCAAGCTTTCTTCTTCACCACACCCAAAACTGGGGACTCCCGTTGGCATCAAATTGGCAGCCATGACCATCTGTTGACATTTGCTTAGGAATTTTTCACTTTCCCATGCATTATTTGTTTAAAATAGAAAAATTTATACAAACCACATCTACCTGTGATTAATCATTATTATTAATAAAATATTGTTTGTTAAATTTAACTTAATCTTTTTGATATAAGAAACCACACCAAGATTTAAACAATAAATTATAGAAAAATGCATACCATAAAAATTTACAAGTCCCTTTCTAACTGAAAGAACAAAAAACATTATGCCAGTTTTCTCTATGTTTCACAATAAGGATACATAAAAGAAATGAGTCATATATAATACATTAGAGGTTTGCAATTAAGCTTTGAAATGTACCAGAAACTTCAAATATTTGCATAAGCTTACATAAACCTTGATGTGCTTTCTCAATATGAAAATTGAAATTCAATTGCTTTTCTTCTCTCCTCACATCCAAAAAACAGCAGTTCATTTACCTTAGAAATAGCAGTGTTTTACATGTCAAAGTTCTTTGGGAACAGGCACACACAAAACTAACCTAAAATTGGAAAAAGCACCTGAGAACTTAAAAACATTCATCTGACATCTTCAGGTTCTCTGGCCTGAAAGGAAGCAAAAGTCTATTTGGTTCTGTTGTTATGAAAATCAGGCTCTTTCATAGGATCACAAGGAAAGCATTTCGAGGACCCACACATGGGTATGGATGGCAAGATGGTTTATTAGTGTGGAAGGCTGCCCCTGGGTCCCTTCTCTGTCACATAAAATCAGGGCCAGAAATGAAGTGAGTGTCCAGAGATCGTGTGTCATATAAAACTCATTTCAGTCCAGCATCTGGCTAGTTTAGCTTCTACTCCTGGCTGCAAACCATTGCTGTGCTGAGGTATTCAGGCTCCTGCCTGGAGCCTGAGAGTGGAGTCTGTGCAGCCATTGGCCATGCAGCGGCTAAGTCCACATGGCTATGGAGAGAGGACACGCAAGTGAATGGGGCAAGTGCGGGTCATGAACAAGAGAGAGAAAGAGAAAGACAGAGTGCGCTCCTTTGTTCCCCAGGGATTACATTAGCTTGGGTTTGGGACGTACCAGATGCTTTTTCAAAAGAACGAATAAACTTCCCAAATTTCATGGACTTTTTGATGGGTCCACCCCCTCTACCTAGATTGGCAGGCCTCTATGGTCCAGCACCTTCCCCTGGCCCAACAATCTGGTACTAGCGAGGGGAAGGAAGAAGTATTAATCACCTTGGTAGAGAAATGCTGTAATCTCCTGGGTTGTGAAGCTGTAGCTTCCTCGTGAAGCAAACAGGCTCATACTCCCCAGTTTATTAAACTCAATGTCTAATTCCCTTTGCTCTCTTTAATAATATCTAGTTAACTACCTATGGCAGCAGTCCCCAACCTTTTTGGCACCAGGGACTGGTTTCATGGAAGACAATTTTTCCATGGACCAGGGGTAGGGGGAGATGGTTTTGGGATGAGTTAAGCACATTACATTTATTGTGCACTTTATTTCTACACTTTATACATATAATATATAATGAAATAATTATACAGCTCACCATAATGCAGAATCAGGGGGATAATTATACAACTCACCATAATGCAGAATCAGGGGGAGCCCTGAGCTTATTTTCCTGCAACTACACGGTCCCATCTGGGCGTGATGGGAGATAGCGACACCCGAAGTGTCAGATTCTAACTTAAAGCCTGCCACCAGATACAGCTGTGTAATTGAAGTACATCAACTCACTTGCCACTATAAAGCCTGCCACCAGATGCAGCTTAATTGTCACTTGCCACTCACTGACAGTTTTGATATGAGTCTACAAGCAATTGATTTATGATGGTCTTTGTGCAGTCAAACCTCTCTGCTAACAATAATCTGTATTTGCAGCTGCTCCCCAGCGCTAGCATCACTGCTTCAGCTCCACCTCAGATCCTCAGATCATCAGGCATTAGGTTCTCATAAGGAGCGCACAACCTAGATCCCTCACATGCGCAGTTCACAGTAGAGTTCACACTCCTATGAGAATCTTTTGCTGCTGCTGATCTGACAGGAGGTGGAGCTCAGGTGGTAATGTGAGCGATGGGATCTGGCTAAATACATGTGAAGCTTCGAAAGCTCACTAAACTGCTCAACCACCACCCACCTCCTGCTGTGCAACCAGTTCCTAACAGTCCACCGATCCAGTACAAGTCTAGGGATTGGGGACCCCAGACCTACGGTATCAGTTCCACAGTTATCTAGTGTTACTCACATGGTATCTCTAATCAACTTACATATTAAAAGTCCAAGTACTAATGGAAACTAGAATCAAAAGGATACAATACTCACTGGAGAAAGAAATCCAACAAAAAGTAAAATAAATATTGGAATCAAGATAGTTCAGAAAGAAACCCACATTCAAAAAGGTGAATATAATTACAAACAAGGGGTACAGACACCCCTAGCTGAACCCCTGGAGGGGGAAGGATGGGAAAGATACCTGAGCAGCCCCAGAACTGAACTCTGGGAGCTCCACATACCCTCCCCTTTCCTGTAAGCATAGAAGTGCTGTCTCCCTCGGGCTTCCATTCTCAAAGTGGGGAAACTCAGCCAGATTGAATTAAAGTTCTGACCAAATGAACCCCCCATTCATAAACCTTCTGTCTATAACTTGGAACCCCTGATCTATATAGACTTTCTCAATATGCATAAATTAGACTCTTAAGTCAACTGCACTGGTGATGGGAAGCTCATATGTAAGATCTAAAAATGTTCAGGCCTTAGAAACCACAACCTCAGAAAGGGTATCCTCACTCCCAACCCCATGTATATTTGCATCCCCAGCTTTCCAGGGCTGTAGCTTCTCTCAGTGTAAAGGTTCCTACATGGCGGGTGCAAGCAGGTAAGGTACCTACCTGTAAGAGGAGGCTCCCCAGGAACAACAACTGGGCCTTCAAGTACTTCCCTTCCCAGGCTCAAGGGAGTCTTAGCTTGGGTCACTGACCATAGGTTTCCGCTCCCCTTGGAGTTGCTTTGGACCACTATTAATATTTTAAATGACACAAACCCAAAGTTTGAACAATCCAGCAAAATCACTTAAATAGGTCATTTATATGGAAAGGAAAAAGAAAATTTTAAAGGTCTTTTCCCAGTTCAACTAGAAAACCCCAAATATCTATTGCTTTAAGTGAAAGATGTCAGTTAATTATATTTCTAGAGAAAGAAACTGGTTTGGAAATAATTGATCATACTTGAACACAACTGCTCTGTAAGTCTAAATGCTGCAATTGGATTTGAAAACCTCCAAAAGTAAAACACAGACCTCACACATTTACTACACATGCTCAGCAGAATGGGGAAAGATACAAAAATAAAATGTAATCATGGAACTTTTTTAAAAATTCACCTGTTTTTTGGATGTTTGGAACTATTTATATAGTCTTTCAAGCTCCAAAATATACCCCTCATTGAAAAACGAACACTTAAGTCATTAAATCTTTTCAAGGTGAGAAATCCAGAGAGGATCTTTGTTGACAGAAGAGATCACCCAAGAAAATCTCCAGACAGAACCTCCACCCAAAGAGTTCCCCTAGGACGTCTGTGCCCAGGAAAGGTCCTTGCCCGAGAGGACCAGGATTGCATGGAGCAGACTTCCAGGGGGTTCTTCTTGCCTTTCCTCTCACGGAAAATATCCACAAAAATATGTAAATCTCTCTCTCTAAAAAACAAAACAAAACAAAAAACAAAAAAACCCACAACCAAAAAACTAACCATGGCTCTGTGGGGAAAAAAAAAAAAAAAAAACAAATAAAGCATTGGGTCTCTGAAATGTACCACGGAGGACAAATTGTTGATAATGATGCTCTGACTCCCAGAGGGAAAGTTGGCTTTGGAGTTCGAGGAGGGCGGCTGCCAGTCCACAGGACAGAGTCGTGGGTCTGAGGAGGCCCTGCTTCCAAACATTTGGAGAACTCAGGAGAAAACGGGTCCCCCTGGGGGAAAGGGAAGGACTGGGGGCCCGCACAGACCACGGCTCCTTCCACGCACAAACCCTGCCGTCCCAGTCACGACTGTCCCCAGACCACTACCCACTCCCCCATGGTCATCGCACCATCTGGGGAGAAACGGTGCTGCGGATGCACAGTCTCCTGAGCCGAAGTCGCCGCAGACAGGGGCGGTACCGGCGGGGACCCAAGCCCAGACACTCCAAGCCTGAAAGGAACGAGGTCCAAGCGTCGCCCCCAGGGGACTGGAATCTGCAGACTCCCAAGATGTGGCGGGAAAGCTGGGTCCCAAACCGCCAACCCCAACAGGCACCTCCTCGTGTCTCCGAACCCCGGCCGCACACTCACCATTTCTAGGTCTCCTGGGTCTCCCTGAGCCTTGCGCAGGACTCCCAGGGCCAGTGCAGATCACAGAAGACACGGGTTGCAGAACACTCACCAAAAGCATTGGCGGACCAGACACCCGACTCCCGCCACCACTGAGGCGACTGGGGAGGTCGGAGGCTTCTGGGTGTGTCGGCCCACCCACCGGCCCCAGCGACATCCCTGATTGGACAGTTCACAAGGCCGCGCCCCCTAGTTCCTGAGTGACGGCTAGAGGAGAACAAGGGTTTTTGGGAAACACTTTCCGCTGGTGGGAGGGAATCTGACCCCAACTGGCGCAGTAACCTTTAAACAGAACTTTTTCCCGGGTTGATGCTGCCCAAGTTGTTTTCACCCAGCTCTATGTGATTGCTAGGCTACTTGGTTGCAAATGGAACAAGAATAGACAAAAGGGTTAGGCTAGGTCTTACTGGAGCAAAAGTGTCTTAGGTCCTCTCAAGGGGTTGTGATAGGGGACCCAAGAATTGGAAAATTTTAGCTTAAGTAATAGCTAATAAGCTCAGTAATCAATGCATGTAAAAGCTATTATTCCAGGAACTGAAGGTATGACCCACCCTGACTCCAGGAGACCATAAAGAGTTCCACCTTTGTGCCTCGGGAAGACTGCAAGCAATTCAAGATGGAATCTGAGCCACTGTACTCCAGTGAGATGACCACCGCCCAGGGCAAGATGCTGCAGTTTTTTTAATCCAATTAACTTTTCCCGGAATTCCAAACCCCTTACCTCCACTTTGTTCTCCTTATAAAAAGGGCCAATTTAGAATGGAATTTAAGGTGGTCCGTTAGGGTACCAACCCACCATCTACTTAGAAGGCCAGCCATCTGAATAAAGCTCCCATTAAGATTCAATCCCTGTCTCTGCTTATTGGGTTGGGTATGTGACAGGGAGCATGAACACCAGTCTTTGCCAGTTTCAGTTGGAGTGAGGCTGTGAGGCCAATCTTGGAACTGTGACCTTTGTTTAGAAATGCAGACACTGAACACAGGATCACCCTTTTCTTATTAATATGATTCACTAGGCTTGTTACAAATTAAAGTAAGCTTCAACACATTGTTTTTACCTTATAGTAAACAAGTCTTATGACTACCAATAACATAAGTTTACCTTCGCATGGCATTCAATATGCAAACACATGTTTGTGCCTTTAATAACCATCTAATTATCTAAAACAGGCAAAATCCTATAAAAGTCCTGAGCACCCTTTTACGTTATGCCCACAGTCATGTGCACTTTGTGGTCATGCTTATTACAACTCGTTATGCTCCTGTCTTTCAAACCACGTACAATCCCACAGGTCATGGGTTAGAGGACACTGAAAAAACCGAGTTCAGGTTTTGGTATCAATTAGTGTCATGACAAAAATTATAACTATAAAAGATTAAAACACAAAATGTACCTGAAAAAAAATTACCTGAATTTGAATGCACATGATAAAAGTGAAATAGCCTAGAATGATTAAATCAAGAGACTTGCAAAATTTATTTTTATTAATTCAAGAGACTTGCAAAATTTATAATTATAATGGGACATATTAACATTTAAAAAATACTATTTGTCAGTATACAACAGCCTAGAAAACAGTTAATAAAATATTTTCTAAAAGACCTACAAAAGTGTTAATTTAACAAAAAAAAATCTGGAATTTAATCACATACAATTGAACATAACTGAAAATATACTGAGGGATTACATGCAGCTACAAGTAACAGGAAACACCCACAGCCTTCCCGACAGGAGGGAGGTCCTGATTCTCCCATGGAAGGGGTGGGTCAAGGCAGCCACTGCACACGCAGCAGAGAAACACTGTCCCACATCCTTTTTAACGGCACCATTGCAGATGTCATGTGCAATCAGGAAAACATAATCACTATCCCTAGTGACAGCACTGCATTTCTACACAATTTAGATTTTATACAGATAAAATCTAAAGAAGAGGGGAATGAGACATAAGCATGAAGCGTGAACCAGTTTCCTGGTGGACACAAGAGGGCCTACAGAAAAATCCAAACTCTGATGCATCTTTGATGTGGAATTTGTGAAGACATCAGTGGAAACCCACGTGTCTCAGAAAATGGATATCAAATAGTTTGTGGTGGTGTTGAGGATGGTCTTGATTGGAAGGTCAAAGAATTCAGTTATGATGGGCTAGAAGATGTTTTCAAAGATCCAATGTATTTGTCTGTTAGTTTGAGTGATGGCTCCAAAATCTGTCTAATGCCTTCTTCATATTTGCCTTCCAAATCTCATGCAAGTGAGGCTACTAAGGAATTTTAACATGGACCGTAAAGGAGATGGATTCTGGAAAATCAGGGTCCTACCATTACCAATGAGAGAGAATATCCAGTTCTATGTTTTGTTGCCCTACCACAGGTCCCTCTTTTTAACTCAAAGTCTATTCACCAAACATCAGTTAGAAGAAAGAGCAAAGATCCAAATATGAAAATAAAAATTCACATGAATCTACATTCTTTTCTAAACTTGCTATACATACAATTTATTACAACTATTTATTAGTATGAAAAATAAAAAAGAGATCTTAATATATATCACCACCCAAAAGGAGCTTTGTCAGAGGGAAAGGTAGAATATATGTAATGGACTAGGGATATAAAGGGTGACCTCAGGCCACTAGGAAAACCTTAACCCCAAACTGTCATTTTTCAATGGCTCCCAAAACAGAATAAAATGTTATTTAAAATTTTAAGGTAACTACATATACTTTTTAAAAAAAAAACACTACATTCATGGGTCTAACAGGCTTCAAAATCCAGAGAAAATATTATTAAACATTTTAGGGAAAAAGCACTACCTATTAATCTTATGTATTATTTTTGAAAAATGTCTCTCTGAAATATCTCATGTATTTATTTCTGAAAGTAATCAGTAGAAATCCACAGTCCAATGATGCGCTATTAGAAAAGGTTCAACAAATACAATATATTTACATTAATAAAAACTGCTTCATGCTGAAAGTTTTCTAGAACATTATACCTGAATTTTTATCAAGCTTTCTCACGTAACTTACTTTTTTTATTCCTTCTTTTTTTGTTGGAGTTTTCACATGCAACAATGTGGACCAATTCAAGTCTTTTCCAAGCTGTTTATATTCAAGAATTTTAATTTAGTGAGTCCTTTCTTATTTTGATAAGAACTGCAATAACTGAAGCCTTTCCCAAATTCTGCACTTTTCTATGTTTTTTCTTTAGTGTGTATGGCCATGTGTCTTCGAAAGGTTGTGTGATAAGTGAAGGCTTTCCCACATTGTGTGCATTCATAGGGTTTCTCTCCAGTGTGAGTTCTTCTGTGTGTTTGTAAGGAACTGTGATCTCTGTAGGCTTTCCCACATTGTTTGCATTCAAAGGGTTTCTCTCCAGTGTGATTTCTCTCATGATTTTGAAGATCACTGGGATACCTAAATGTTTTATTACAGTGTTTACATTCATAGCGTTTCTTTGCAGTGTGATTTCTTTCATGTTTTCTAAGATAACGGACACAACTAAATCGTTTGCTACATGTTTTACATTCATATGGTTTCTCTCCAGTGTGATTTCTTTCATGTGTTTGAAAACTTTGATACCATCTGAAGGCTTTCCCACATTCCTTGCATTCATAAGGTTTCTCTCCAGTATGAATCCTTTCATGACTTTGTAAGGTACTGGAATATCTGTAGGCCAGCCCACATTTCTTACATTCATAAGGTTTCTCTCCAGTGTGAATTCTTTCATGTCTTTGTAAGGTAGTATAATATCTGTAGGCCAGCCCACACTCCTTACATTCGTAGCGCTTCTGTCCATCATGAATTTTTTCATGACGTCGAAGATAACTGACACAACTGAAGTCTTTACTACATATTTTGCATTCATAAGGTTTCTCTCCAGTGTGAGTTCTTTCATGTATTTGAAAGCCTAGATGAGAAATAAAAACTTTTCCACATTCCTTACATTCATAGGGTTTCTCACCTGTGTGAGTCCTTTCATGTGCGCGTAAGGCACTGTGACCTCTGTAGGCTTGACCACATTGTTTACATTTATAGGGTTTCTCTCCGGTGTGAGTCCTTTTGTGTCTTTGTAAGATACTGTAATATCTATAGGCCTGCCCACATTCCACACATCCATGGGGTTTCTCTCCAGTGTGAATTCTTTTGTGTTTTTGAAAACTTTGATAACATCTGAAGGCTTTTCCACATTCCTTACATTCACAGAGCTTCTCTCCAGTAAATTTTCTGTCATGTGTTTGGTAATTATGATAATATCTGAAGGCTTTTCCACATTCCTTACATTCATAAGGTTTCTCTACAGTGTGAATCTTTTCATGACTTCGAAGGTAGCTGAGACAACTGAAGGCTTTACTACATGTTTTACATTCATAGGGTTTCTCTCCAGTGTGACTCCTTTCATGTATTTGAAAACCTAGATGAGAACTGAAAGCTTTACCGCATTGCTTACATTCATAGGGTTTCTTGTCTGTGTGAGTCCTTTGGTGTTTTTGTAAGGCACTGTGATACATGTAGGCTTTAACACATTGTTTACACTGATAGGGCTTCTCTCCAGTGTGGGTTCTTTCATGTTTTTCACAACACTGGGGGTAACTGAAGGCTCTCCCACACACTTTGCATTTATATGGCTTCTCTCCACAATTCTGATAGTGAGAGGGCTTGTGTCCAGTGTGATCTCTGATGTGCTTATTATGGGATGACTGATGCATGAACACTTCCCCCCACATACTGTATTCCCAGGGTTTTACTCCAAGAACAGTTTTCTTCTTCAGACTGAAATTTGGAAAAAGGCTGAAGTTTTCTCCCCATTGACTACCCTTTTTCCCTTCACAGATTCTCTCTACCATATCACTTCTGTAAAAAACAAGAAGTATATTATTAATGATTTCTTTACCAATAATTTTATATTTATTAATAGGATATTTAAACTATATTTTTATACCAAAATTTTTATAGCAAAACTGTAGGTTTTCCCCTTGTCTAAATGAATTATTTAAAATTGAATACATGCCCTGACCAAGTGGTTCAGTTGATTGGAGCATCATCCTGTACACCAAAAGGTTGTAGGTTTGATTCCTGGTCAGGGCACATACCTAGGTTACAGGTTCAATGCCCAGTCAGGGCGCATATGGGAGGCAACTGGTTGATGTTTCTGTTTCTCTCTCTCTCTCAAAAATCAATGACAAAATTACATATTCTTGGTTAAGGATAATAACAAATAAATAAATAAAAATAAAATTGAATACATATGCTGAATGCTCTGCAAAAAACCTTTAGCCTTGCTAATACCAAAACAGTGATATTCATATAGAAGGTTTATTAATGGGGTTGTCCATTTGAACTATTTTTCAAAAACTGAACATCTATGATATATAAGAAAGTAATTTGGCAGAAATATTCAGAGAAGTAATACATTTCAAGCAAGGGTTGTTTTGTTTGCTTCTTTTAAAAAATTTATAGAATACGGAGATTGTCGTGTTAGAGACACTGCTTTTTCATGTGACTGTGACTCACCTTCGTTTCCCCCCCTGCTGTTTGTACTGATCTTCAATGTCATGATCTTCCCATTTTTCCCCTAAAATAAAGACCCAAAATATGTTTCAAAAGTATTAGAAATTACAGAAAAATTATGAGATTCTCATTCTATAATGAGCTGTGACCACACCCCGTTTATTTGCCAGTCTCCTCCCTTCCCGCATCCCACACGTTAGAACAACTCCGATGGACAAGAAACACCTGTCCTCTACTCAACAAGGTAAAGATTTAGTTGTCATGCTTACCTATGGAGGTCAGGTTCTGGAAGGTTTCCCGCATCACATCTCTGTAGAGCTTCTTCTGTGAAGGATCCAGTAAAGCCCACTCCTCCAGACTGAAGCTCACAGCCACATCCTCAAAGGCCACTGAGTCCTGAAACATCCCAAATATGTGCCTTGTGAGGCTGACAGCACTGGACACAAGGACCCCTTTTATAGGAAGGTGTTATGCACAGAGCCAAAGTCCAAGGAGGCCTCAGCGTATTGCTTGCCCATTCCAAAGAAATAACCTGGAAGATAGGCTGTGAAAGACAAGTGTTCATTAGGACTTAAATGCGCCCCAGGGGCGGCCTGACAGTGAAGTCTCCACAACACAGGTTTGCTCAGTACAGGGTTATACGGAACACAGAAAACCAAGCAGGGCAATAAATCATGTGTGCAGAGTGGATGTACTCGTGTGCAAGCTGTGTGAGGTCGTAACACCAGCTATTTACAATCCAGGCTCACATACAGGAACAGGTTTGTTTTGTGGGTTTTTTGTGGGGCCTTTGGTCATTCCTTGACTGCAGAGCTGGCCAGGCTTCCAAGGTCTCACAGTGCACTTACAGATGGCCTTTGTTATATTCCCACAGGGTGGGAGGGGGAGTAAGAGCTTGGGAAGGGGCCCACATTCTCACAAGCCACACAGAAAGTTACATATGATCTCTCATCTTCAAACATTTATTCTTACGACTTGCTCATCAGAAAGTTACTCTCTGTCCACAATTATTTCCTTATAAATTTGACAGCATTATGAACACATGGAAATCACCCACTTTTACCATTATCACATTACATCTTGCATTTTTCTAATGGCAGCCTTCAGAGCATGCTGAGAGAGACAGAAATGTGACTCAGGTGAAACAGGTATCATCACTTTTAAGACCATCAAGTCATTTGGAGAAAAATTCCTTCATCTCCTTCCTCACAGCCACCGTTCATAGCACTCCATCAGGCAGATGTTAGCATCTGCAATGAGGTTTCAATACATAAAAACATACTAAAGAACTACAACCTTTTTGTTCTACTCCTGTCACCAAACATGAGAGTCCAGGAGGCCTATGGAAATCCAGCTTTTAACACAGCCCAGCTGGCCATGTTGTTCTACATTTTTCCAGAAAATCAGAAGTAACTACTCATGGCTGGCTGAATGGAAATATCCTTGTAGAGAAGCACTGCTCTTACCTGATGTAATACTTATCACAGGTTCAGTCCGTCCTTTCTCTTTATCTGATTTGATCAGTTAAAAATGTATTTGGAACTTGGAGCTCAGAGAAAAGGAAGAAGGCACAACTTATACCACCAATCCCTACACTCATGTGCCTCAGGGCTGCTTCTCAGCACACACGGGCACACGCGGGCACACACAGGCACACTCTAAGATAATTATTTGCCAGAAGAGCTCTTTTTAGCACAGCCATAACAGTCTCTGCTGGGACCTGCTCACACTCAAGGAAGGTTAAGAGCTTTAGATTGCAAGGGAGTTTATTAATGTCCAGACATCCACAGTGGTGTCATGGTGAACTTGCTCCTGATTATAAAATGTGTAAAGGTTGCAGCAGTGGTTTCCTCCAAAAGAGCACATAACATCCATTCTCCAATCAGGAGGAAGTGTTTCCTGACCAGCCACTCTGGGGGCTGCCCTCCCTTCGGTCATTCCCAAGTTCCCGGAGGAGACAAGGAACAGCATAGCTCAACCCTTGAGCATGGGATCCCTCCGCGGATGACAGCACACCCAACCTGTAGGGTATGAAGGGTTTACTACTGTCCCAAGTGAGGTGTCTGGACAGCGTAAGTAAGGCAGGCCTCTCAAGAGGGCACTGAATAGCCTGCGAGAGAAGAGCAGGGACACGTTCTTTTCCGAGGTTACGGGGTGAGCTATGGTGAGGGTTCACACACAAGGGCAGCAGCTTGCAAGGATTCAGTCACTTGCTACCACAGGGAAGGCGCACCGAGGCTTTCTCATCACCTGTGCAGACGTGGGGCACAAGGAGAAGGAGCAGGAATGAGGCTCTAGAGCTGTCAGCAATCAGTCATCAAGAATTGGAGTAAAATATTTGAAATCGTGAAAGGAAAAAACGCTCTCTCTTAAAAGTCTGTGTCAAGCAAAATTATTCTTCAAAAATAAAAGAGAAATAAATATTTTCTGAGAAAACAATGGAAGTAATTTGACATCTGTACACTTACTTAGAAAAAAAACATTCAATATCAGAATAAATGTAAATGATGAAGGTGGAGAATTAGAATTAGTAAATGAAGGTAAACTACCTTTTTTAATTTCTTATAATTAATATAATGGACGAAACTTTAAAAGATATTAACAATAAGGTATATGGAAGTTAAAAGCTATGAGTAATTAGAATAAATGACGACAAAATGACAGGGACACAGAGGAAGGAATTGGGGACAGTGTGTTACCAGGTACTCGTATGACCACTGACATGGTATAGTACAACTTGACAGAGGCTGTGACTTAGTTGTAACTGAAAACTCAAGGGCAACCACTAGAAAAAGGTTTAAATAGTTATTTGTAATTGATATGAAAAGACAGGAGACAAAAAAGAATCAGGTAAAATGCTCAAAGCCAGAGAAAGAAGAAGAAAAGTAAAGGACCAAAAGAACAGAGGCAACAAACAGAACACAGGACGAGTTGTGGCAGATATTAATCCAACTGTCTCAATCACCACTTTAATCACCAATGGTCTTGCTACAAGTGAGGGACAAATATGGTACTATAATATCAAATTTTAAAAATCACACTTAATTTTATGTTGTCCACAAGAAACCCACTTTAAATATGAAGACAGAGATAGGTGAAAGGCACAGACATGGAGAAAATGTACTGTGCCAACAGCAATCAAATGAATGGTGGCATAAATTCCAAACAGTGTAGATCTCAGGCACACACACACACAAATATATATCAGAGATAAAAGAACATTACTTAATGACAAAGGAGTCCATCTCCAAGAAGGCACTGCAATCCTTTAGGTGTATGTGCATAAAAACATGGGCAAAACATGTGAGGCAAGAGCTGATAGAACACAAGGAGAAACAGATAAACCCACGACTATAGCTGCAAATTTCAACATTCCCTTGTAACAAATTATAAATTCCAGCAGCAAAAAATCACAAAGGACAGAGTTAAACTGAACAATGCCATGTAACAACAAAATTCAATTTTAAAATTGTAATTGGTGATTAAAATCTATGATTTAAAATCTATGCCTTAAAAGTTTAAATCATTAAAATACTTCAGACAGCAACACGAACAGAATACATCACTTTTTTCAAGTTCACATGGAACCTTCACCAAGACAGAACATATTCTGGGGCAAATTTGAAAGAACAGATATCATATAAAATAAGCTCTTACACAATGGGCATTAATGTAGACATCCATAATAGTGAGACGGTTGGAAAACAGCCAAATACGTGAGTACTCAACAACACACTTCTAAATAATACATGGGATCAAAGAAAAAGTCTCAAGAGAAATAAAAAATTATTTGAACTAAATATAATAAAATTACAACTTCTCAAAGGTTGTGGGATGCAGCAAAAGCAATGCCCAGAGGAAAATTTATGTCATTGAACAAATACACTAGAAAAAGAAAGCTCTATAATCAAATAATGTAAGCATTTATTTTAGAAAAAAAGAGCTAATTAAACTCAAAGCAAGCATAATCATGAAAATTAGAAATCAATGTAATTGTGGGAAATCAATGGAGAAAAATAAAAAAGGTGTTCTTCGATAAGGTTAGTAAAGTTGATAAGCCTTTAGTAAACATAACTAAGAAAAGAGGGAGAGAGAAATTGCATCATAAGGCTGTCGTGGGAAACTCTACAGTAAATCCTCTACAGCAAGGGTGTCAAACTCATTTTCACCAGAAGCCACATCAATCTCACAGTTGCCTTCAAAGGGCCGAATGTAATTTTAGGGCTGTATAAATGTAACTGCTCCTTAACTAGGGGCAAGGAGCTTGGCGCTGCCACCAGGTAGAAACAAGGTGCTGGGCCGGATAAAACAAGATGGAGGGCTGGATTCAGCCCGCAGGTGTTGTGTTTGCCACCTGTGCCCTACAGTTAAGGAGTCTCTGCGGACACAGCCAGGTGTGCCTTTTATATGGCAATTTAATCAGTCTAGAGCCTTCTGTGGTGGAGGGGCCACACAGGGTGGGCAGTTACAAGTAACAGCACAAATGGGCTCAAGTAAAATTTATAAACCAGGACTATGTTGCCTTCCAAACACCAAAATAACCAAGACAATGATGTGGATGCTAAGAGGAACTATAGCTATTTCTTTATGTTTGGAGAAAGGGAGTGACCTTCTGTTTATTAAATTTTTTTTTAATGTAACCAAGGGCTCTGGGCCTCAAAATATGTGTGAGACAACTGTACATCCAGTTTTTATGAGCCTGCCTTTTCCATTACACGTATGTCCTACATGTCCCACAAGTGTGCGCAAAGGAGACTGTCATAAATGTAATGTCATATCTCCTGGAGCAAGGTAAATGCAGTTCAGATCCTGCCTGAAGAAGCTGTGTACAATGACAGTGGTGCTGAGGTTCCCTGAGGGTAACCAGGTAAAGGTGTATCATGTCTGTTGGAGTTGAAGGCCAATGGCAGCTGAGACTGTTGACATAGGCACAGAACAGAACAGACTTACCTAAATCCACGGTAGCAGAATGTGTACCAGTTGCTGAGTGGATGGAGCCAGTAATTTCCGTAATGTTGGGGACTGGGAATAGGGGTTTGTTTGGAGGAACCATGGCCTCAAGGCTGTGGTAATGCACTGCAAGGTGTTATTCATTCTTTCCAGGTTTAAGATCAGACCAAACTCAGCTGTTCAAAGGAGAAGCACTGGGGATAATCACGATGGAGTCCCATTTCATGAAACCAATTAGGAAAAGGTGAAGATTTAATTTAATTTAAATTGATGAATTGTTGGTTCCGAGCTGTCCAGCTCATGATCGGATATGTTGGGACAACGGGTGCTATGCCTGTGAGAAAAGGCAAATGCATCCGATGGCCAAGGCAAAGCACACCATTTCGTCCTACACACAGCATTCAGAGTTCCCCTAAGATCATGGGGTGCCTGGCTTCAATGTACTGAGATCCCAGGTACCACTGTAATTTAACCAAGCACTAAGTAATTGCATGAACATTTGTGAATCACTGTGTTACAGGAGGTGGTAACATTCATTCAAAACTTATATTTTTGAGCTTAAAAGCCAAGGAGAGCCCTTTGAATTTTTTGTTATGTAAATACTTTTAGTATACTTTGGATTTCCCATTGGGTAAAATTTTAGACCTTTTCCAATATGCTTTTTCTCCCATTCTTTCTCTCGTTCCCTTCCATTCTGTATTTTTAATCACCGGATAAACTTTGAGGTACTGGGTATCCCCTTTACCCCGGTACCCACACGCTTTTTCCTCCCGATGGTGTCAGATCAGTGCCACTGGGGTTAAAGGCTTCCCTTGTGGAAATGGCTGCTGTATTGGATCTAAGGTCCCTAGTGCCTTTGTTGTGACACGATGAGACTATGGATGCTGTCCCCAATAGCCTGGAGCGTCACCATCTGTGCTGCCGCAGAAGCAGGTACAGAGATAGTTCAGGGTCTCAGTGAGACCTCTTGTTAGAGGAGAGTAGAATTCAGCCTGTGGGCTGAATTTCCCCCTCTCTTTTTTTCTCTCTTTTTGTCTGAAATAACTGTTCTTTAAAGAGTGACATTCTGGTAAGCTCACCTCATTCACAGGGTGCAATCATCCTGGAAGCCCCCCTTAGATACCCTCCTATTGGGGCAACTCTAGCCTCAGTCACACCTTCAAGCTAAGCACACAGTAGGGTTCCAACCAAGACATCACCCTAGGACCTTTTAATAAGTACACCACTCCCATCTCCCTGTGTCAATGACAAGGAATTACCTAAACTCTCAACTCAGAGTCCTCTGAATACAGCACCCAGGCTCAGTGGGGTCAACAATACAACCCAGGGCGGCTCGGCTCACGGGAGGACCCCCAGCAGGCAGCCGCTCACAAAGCAGGAGCCTCCAGGTTCCTATCAGCCTGACAGGTAAGAAGAACCAGGAGAAAGGGAGGGCTGAGGCTTAAGTTGTCAGGAGTCAAACATCAAACATGTGGACTCTGACTCCTCTTTGTGAGAACAAACACAAGAAAAATATGCATTCCCACTGGCTTGTTTTCAGGAAACATTAACAGGATGATATAGACATGATCAAATGTATTTTTAGAGAAAGCACAGTAGTGGAGCAGGATATGCAGGCACTGACTGACCTTAAGCTAGTTTCCTAGTGTGCAAATTTCTTTTTATAACTTTCCCATTCATTATTTATTTAAAACAAGGATAGAAACTTATACACACCATATTTTCCTATGATTAATCATCATTATTACGTAACTTTGCTTTTTAAAACTGAATTTTAACTTTTCTACATAGGAAACCACTCTAAGATTTCATCCTTTAAACACTGAATGATATAAAACATCAGACCAGAAAAAACTCACACATCCCTTTCTAACTAAAAAAACAAAGGGCATTATATTTTTTCCATCCATAATATTCCACACTGGGGATACTTTCAGGATTGAGTTGCATATTATCATGCATTAGGGGGTGCAATGAAGCCCTAAAATAGACTATGAATTTCAAAGATTTACATAAGCTTTGAGGTGTTTTACTCATATTAATGAAAATACATATGCCATTTGCTCACATCCATTAAAACAGAAATTCATTTGTCTTAGTGTGGAGGAGAAACTGTTCCATAACATGTCCACTATCTGCCCCACAAGCTGGACCCTGACCAGAGTGGAAGTTTCGTTCTGCAACTGGCCTCCTCCTTGTAGAGGCTGTCTGATTGTCCTTGATGTTCTTGAATCAGCAGCCCTTCCTTGCCTCCTGCTATGTGCTGGTTCTTGGGCCAGGTTGTTGTCTTGACCTGGTCAAGCATGTAATTTTTCATACCTGGGAACATTCAGTTACTATTACCAGGGACTGTTCCCCCCTTTACCCTATATAATCCTTTGGCACCTGCTGAGAGGCATGGGAATCCATTTCATTTTACAGCTGCCCAAGACATGCCTCATATAAACTCTAAAATTACTCACAAGACTGAAGTGGCCAGCCACTTCCATTGCTCTTTTTCTGCCTTCCACTTTTGGAGGTATTTTCCAGTATTGGGGCTTTCTCCTAGCTTTGCATGTACTAACACTTAAAAATAGTATAGCCTTTTAAAAGTCAAAATTCTCTAAAGACTTGGTCATACAAAAAAGGACCTAAAATGGAAAAAGTAGCTGAGATCTTAAAAATACTCATCTCATATCTTCAAGTTCTCCTGCCTAAATGCAACCAAAATTCTATTTGGTTCCCCAAGTTTCTTCCCTCATTCACACAGTATCTCCCAATCAAATTATATTGTAAAAGCCCAGGTGCTAATGGAAACTAGAATCAAAAGGCTGCAATATTCAAAGAAAAAAGGAATCCAATGAAAAGAAACAGCAATCCTGGAATCAAGACAGATAAGCAGCCTGTTTCTCTACAGTTCAGAAGGAAACGCACACTCAGAAAGCTGAACATATTCTGAAAGTTCAAACTCAGAAAGTTGAACATCTAGGGATTCCCAAACTTGAGGGTCTAGGCACCCGTGGTTGGGAATCCCTAGATGGGTCAGTCCCTGAGGGAGGCAGGTAGGGACACCCAGGCAGCCCCCCAGGAGTGAACTCTGGGAGCACTAACACCCTCCCCTCTCCTGTAAGTATGGAAGTGCTCTCTCCTCCAGGCTTCCATTCTCACAGTGAGGGAATTCCAGCCTGATTCAGTTTAAATTCTGACCCAGCATGCACTCCCAAATTCATGAACTCCTTTTCTAAAAGACGGAATTCTTGATATTCACAGACTTCTCATGTGCACTGTGAGTTCACCTACACTGTGGACGTAAAACTCAAATCCAATGTCTAAAAATGTTTAGGCCTCAGAAACCACAACCTCAACCTTAGAAAGGACGTCACCTTTTTTTGTTATGTACACACACACCCCCAGCTTTCGGGGCTGCAGCTTCTCTCAGTGTGCAGGCTCCTCCCCTGGTGGGTGTGAGCAGGTAGGACACCTGTAGGGGAGGCTCCCCAGGAAGAACCAACTGGACCTTCAAGTACTTCCCTGTGCAGGCCCAAGGGGGCCTTAGCTTGGGTCACTGACCACAAGCCTCCGCTCCCACTAGAGTTGCTCTGGACCACTGTTGATATTTTTAATGGTAAATACCCAGTGTATGAACAATCCATCAAATTTACTTAAACCCAGAGTCTATGGGGAAAGGAGATAAGAAAAGTGTTAAGGATCTTCTGCTAGTTCAGTTAGAAAACCTCTAATACCTATTCTTGTCAGAAATACATGCCAGTTAATTATATTTCCAGGGAAAGTAATTGGTTTGTAATTAATACAGGGGTAGGCAAAAGTAAGTTTACAGTTGTAATACAAATAATACAATAATTAATAAATAATAATATAAGAATAAACCCTGTGTTTCATGTACTCACAAGTATAAAGCTACTTTTGCCCACCCCTATATTATACTTGAACACTTCTGCCCTGCAAGCCTAACTCTGGAATTTGATCTGAAAACATCCAAAAGTAAAAAAAAAAAACAGACCTCAGAAACTTACTGCACGTGCTCAGGGAAGAAAGCGTGAAAGAAAAACTTCACACAAATGAATGTAATACTAGAATATTTTTTTTTCTGAAATTCACATCTTTCTTGCCTGTTTAGAACCACTGTCTTCCAAGCTCTATAATTAAATATGTCATACCCTTACTGAAAAACAAAGACATACATAAGTAGCTAAGTTTTTTCAGGTGACAAAGCCAGGGAGGAAAGGTGCTCACAGGCCAACACACCCAGGAAAGTTTCCAAAGAGGATCCGCCACCCTAAGGACTTCCTATAGAATGTGTGCACCCAGGGGAAGGTCCTGTGGGAAAGGAACGGGGATTTCAAGCAACTTGATTTCTAGTTCTGTGGGTGGTTATCCTCGGCTTTCTTTTCATGTCAAGTATCCACAGAGGGATATATAAATCTTTATAAAGAGCCATCCAGAAAAATGGCTCTGCAGAAAAATAATAAGCAAATAGTTGATAACGATGCAGTGAATCAGAGAGGGGAAGCTGATGTTTGGGAGGAAAATGTAAATTTAGGGATTTATTGCCAAGCCCAGGATGAGTCAGGCTGGAGGGATAGGTCTGGATTTGAGACCCTGCTTTCCATTTGGAAAACTCAGGAGAAAACGGGCACCCCCTGGGGAGGAAGAAGAGACAGGGGACCCGAGAGACGACAGCTCCTCCCATGGACCAACCCAAGACAGAGTCAGATTGTCTGTCCCCTGATGACGCTTCCCCCGCTCCGGTCATGGCACCTTTTGGGGAGACGAGACGCGGGTCTGGGGGCTCAGAGCTGCCTAAAGAGACTACAGGCCGGCTGAAGACACCGCATGTAGTGACAGAACAGGACACCTTGGCCTGGCTGAAGGCCTACACCCCCCGCCACTCCCGCCCCAGGCTGCCTGTGGGGACAGCTGTTCCACAGGCGCCCGGGATTCGGGTCCAGAGGACCCAGGGGAGGCCGGTTCCACCACCTAAGGTTACAGCCGGTTCCGACCAGCGCCTCCTCCCAGACTCCTCATCCGGCCACGCACTCACCATTTCTAGGTTTCCTGGGTCTCCCTGAGTAGTAGTGCCTACGACCCCCACGTCCAGTGCAGATCCCAGTGCGACGTAGGCTGCGGCACAGAGGACAGGAGCAGAAAGAACCGGCGACACCCCATCCTCAGCGCCGCTAGATGGAGTTAGAACGTCCAAGACTTCACCTTGCGTCGCCCCACCCACCTGCCCCAGTTCTGCCCCCGATTGGACAGGTCTTAAGGCCCCGCCCTCTCGTACTAACTGACAGCCGGCAGGAGGACTCTGGCTCAAAGGAAACGTCTTGCCGCGGGTGGGAGGGAAGCTGACTCAGCCTGGAATATTTGCATGAACAGGATTTTTCTGGTCCTGGAGCTGTGTTTTTTCTCAGCGATTTGTGAACAGTGGGGCACAAGCGCGCACAGGGAATTCCTTATTCAGTTTCCAAGTGGAGCCAGTACAGACAATGCAGTGGGCCAGAATGGGCCGCACTGGAATAAGAGGGTCTTACATCTTCTAGGTATGAAGGGCTTGGCTTAAGGCTAGCAGTCCACTCATGGAACTGTGAGTCTTGTTTAGAAACTCCCACACTTAAATGTGACTTCGCTGTCTGTAATAGAGCCTGGCTCCATTTTAATCTTTGTTCCTTGCAAGCCTGGAACATTTCACCATCCCTTCCCCATCCCCACGCATTTGGTCCTTAAGAGAAAGCATCCCAGAGAACTTAGCTCTTGCGGGAAGTTGAAACCCTGAAGCCCTAACCTGGGTGCAAGGACTCTTCTCAGTCTAACCAAAGGGTGTGAGATGTGCTCATTACATTCTCAGGCGTACATTTTACACTGGAAAGGAATTTAATTTACATCAGTTTTTGCCTGACTCCCTAGGGAACAGTGAAAGGCAAATGACTATAATATCCCTAGATTCCTTGGGATTGATTCCTCTTTCTTTGTGTGGACCTTGAGAAAGAAGATACCAACCAAAAAGGTCCCCTGGTGGCTGAACTGGACTCAAATTAAAAAAACAGCCTAACGGCCATTTCTACACAGGACATTGTCATGCAAACTGCTCTTGGGGAAGAAGCCTGCACTGAACTACCTGCCTGCACTGTGTTCCCGCCATCTGATCCAGCTCTTATAGAGGAGTTCCAGGAATCTTATTTTAACCAATAGGTTAAAGATTTTAACCTCACCAATCAGAGCAGCTCCATTCTGACCAATTAAGACGGTGCCTTTTGGACCAATCAAACTACAAAGCATTGGAGTCCTCATTTGCATGAGGACACGCCAATCAGGGACCAGAGGCAAGGACTCCTGTGTGTATAAATCAGCTCCCCTTTGGCTTAGAGAGTACACTTTCCCTTTACATCAAAGACTGAAAACTGTACTTCCCTGCTGGCGGTTAAAACACCAACCATGACACAGAGCAGACCACAACTATCTAGCCAGAGAGGGGAATCTCTAACAGCCATGCTGTTTTCACAGCTATACTGTATAACACTTGAGTGTTTGCACTGAATTAAGTTTCCTTCTTCGCTGCACCCCAAATTGGGGATTCCTGTCGGTATTGAATTGGCACCAATGACCATTGGTTAACATTTATATATATGAAAAACAATACAGCATATTTCCAAGGGCTGTGGCTGGCTATAACCATTGGCTCGCCAACTGAATGCAAGAGCAACCTGAAGAGCCTTTGCCAGCTCAGGTCAATATAATATCTGCAGCTGCCACTCACCTTTCCTTTTCTATATATACTTTTTTAAAAATGGTTATGTAAATGTGAAATGCACCTGGAAACTTTTCTCCTCCATCAGATTTATCATGGTATAATTGACTAATAAATTGTCTATATTTAAAGATTACAATGTGATTTGCTACACAAGGGGGACCCCAAAAACCCAGAACTTATTTACAAAAAATTGTGTATTTATTTTTACATGTTTAAACTTCAGTCACCTTCCAAGTACTCTGCATCCAAGTATCTGATGCAATACACCTATCAAGGCTTTTTTCCCACTGTTCCAAACCGTTTTTGAACTCATCGATTTTGATGCCTTTTGGTGCTTCTGCCCTTTTTTGTTTCACCTCTTCAATGTCCACCAACTGTTTCCCTTTGAGGACTTTTTTCATCTGTGGAAATTAAAGAAGCCACTCAGGGTGAGATCAGGTGAATAGGGAGGGTGGGGCATGAGGGTCATGCTATTTTTTGGTCAAAATCTGCTGAACATTCAGCACAGTGTGGGCAGGTGTGCTCGTAAATCAGCCTTCATGAATTGGGCAAACACTCAAACAAAAAAATTCCCTGAGGCCAAACACAGCCTCTCACAACAATGCCAGCTAGTACACTGATACAGATGGGTGCCTAGAACATTCACCTAGCAGAGGAAGCCTGTATTACAAGGGGCCTGCCCACCAGAACATAAGTTCGGGGTTTTTTTGGGTCCCCCCTTGTACATGCCTTTCATCATATACTTG
The DNA here is from genome assembly GCF_022682495.2 of Desmodus rotundus. Taxonomy (NCBI): domain Eukaryota; kingdom Metazoa; phylum Chordata; class Mammalia; order Chiroptera; family Phyllostomidae; genus Desmodus; species Desmodus rotundus. The sequence continues at coordinate 43,661,616 of NC_071395.1, read as the reverse complement.
AAATTTGCTGAAACAGTAAATTTAGTGTTCTCACCACACACACAAAACTGTAAATAAGTGGGGTGATGGATGTGTTACTTAACCTGGAAACTTTAATGTGCCTGAGAGATTGGATTGCAAAGCTATTTATTTATTTATTTATATCAACAACTTTCAGTGAGATGTGATCCACGTACTAATCACTACACCTAAAGTGTACAAATCAAAGTGTACAATTCCATGCTTTTTCAGAAAATTTGCATACATATGCAATCGTCATCACAGTCCATTTTTGAACATTTTCAACACCTGGAGGAAAAAAACCCTCTCTCACTTAGCTATGACCCCCACACACCCTATCTTCATCTCCAATCACCGGCACTGGGTAATCCCGAATGTACTTTCTATCTCTATCCAGCATTAATATGAAAGAAATTTTATTGTCTATGGTCTTTGTGATTGACTTCATTGATAGAGCATAATATTTTCAAAGTAACCTTTGTTGTAATATGTACCTCATTTGTTTTTATGGCCAAATAATATTCCATTGGATGGATACAATACGTGTAATTTATCTATCCACCCATTAACGTACATTTGATTTTTTTCCCCATTTTTTGGCTACTTGAATAATGTTGTGTAAACAACATTTATATACAAGTTTTTGTGTAAACGTGTTTTCAGTTTTCTTGGGCACACACTTGTGATAGGAATTGATGAATTATATGGTAATTCTAGGTTTAATTCTTGAGAAACTCCCAGACGGTCTCCATAGTGCCTACACCATTTTATATTGCACCACCTGTGTGTGAGGGTCCACACACCTCCACGTGTCCTTGACAATGTTTGTTACTATCTCACTTTCTGGTTCTAGCTAACCTAGTGGCTGTGAAGGGGTATTGCATTGGGGTTTTGATCAATGACTTCATTTCACTCTAGCATTTTGTGGGTGAGTGATGACGTCCAACATTTTTTCATGTGCTCTTGACCATTTGTCTATCTTCCTTGGGAAAAGGTGTATTTAACCCTTTGTCATTTTTAAATTCAGTTTTTTGACTTTCTATAATTAAGTTATAAAAGGTCTCCAGATATTTTTGATGCAAGTTTCTTATCAGATGTATTTGCCAAATTCTTCCATTCTGTGTGTTGTGTTTTCACTCTCTTGCCCTAAAAATTTACTTCTAACTGTGGTAATGTGTACATGCTGTAAAATTTACATTTTGACAGTTTATAAGTGTGTTTTTCAGGAGGGAGAACATTGGCATTTTAAGACGAATTTCCAAGACTACTTTGATCTCGCAAAAGCGACACTCTCTCCCATTAGACAAAACTTCTCCTTCCTCTCACCCCAGCTCCTGGCAACGACCGCTCTACTTTTTGTCTATATAAATTTGACTACTCTGTCTACCTTACACAAATAAAATCATACAGTGTTTGGCCCTTTCTGACAGGCTGATTTCACTTAGCATAGTATCCTTAAAGTTCTTTCACATTGTAAAACATGTCAGAATTTGCTTTCTTTTTAAAGCTGAAAAAGACTCTGTTGTATGGATGTTCCAAAATTTTTTTATAGTTTAACGTATTTTAATAGCAAACTTACAGGAACAGCACAGAATACAGACAACATTAAAAACACTTGCATGTAGGACAACTCAGTTAGAAAAGTATAGTGAATGGATGGACTCTACTGTATGATAAAAACGCTACAAACACCATTTAGTTGCCATCAATAAGAAATTCACTTTTTAAAAAAAAATCCAAATGCTGGCATTGTCCAGAAACACTTAACGGGTTTATTTATATTGTTACAAAGTTGAACTGCTTGAAACTTGTTCACTGAAACACCTTGACTGGCATTTATGTTCCCGCATTTATATTTAAAAAATTCACACACAAATGAAAGTGAAAAAACGGCCAATACCTGATCTCTGTCCCCTATTTTCCCCTGCAATCACATACTTAGGTACCTTTTTGACCCCATGGGAAAAAAATATCTAACGTTCAGAACTACCAACAACAGGAAGAAGAGAATTTTTTTTTAAGAAGGAAATGTTTCCCATCATAGTGGATTCTTAAGCACTTTCTCCATGTATGTGGTGTGCTAGCTGGATGTCTTTTGGCATAATTGTTACACATTTGGCATGGATAGCACACAGGTTGGTGTCTTCAAAAAGGCCAACCAGACAGGCTTCACTTTCCTCCTGCAAAGCACCAATAGCTGCACTCTGGAAGCGCAGATCTGTTTTGAAGTCCTGAGCAATTTCTCGCACCAGACGCTGGAAGGGAAGCTTGCGAATCAGAAGTTCAGTGGACTTCTGATAACGTCTAATTTCACGAAGTGCCACAGTACCAGGCCTGTAACGATGAGGTTTCTTCACCCCTCCAGTAGAGGGCACAATCTTGAGAGCGGCTTTGGTAGCCAGTTGTTTCCTTGGTGCTTTACCACCGGTCGATTTGCGGGCAGTCTGCTTTGTACGAGCCATGGTATAGGGACCTCTTTACTTACCCCCCTTCTCCTTCTTGCTGGAGATCAGCGAGCTGTAGGAGGTGCTGGCGTTAGAGAGCTATGGCGGCTGGGAACACCGGATGTTCCAAAATTTTGAAACCTGTTTATCTGATGATTAATGCTTGGGCTACTTCCACCTTTTAGTTATTGTGAAAAAAAAAATGCATCATGAACATGACTAGACATATATCTGCTTGAGTCTTGGCTTTCAATTCTTTTGGATAGGTACCCAGAAGTAGAATTGGTAGATTAGATGGTAACTGAATTCTTAATTTTGATGAATTGCCATGTTGATTTTTATACTGGCAACACTATTTTATATTCCCAGCAATGGCGCACAAGGTTGTCAGTGGGTGTTTTCCCTTTCTTGATGGTGTCTTTTGAAGCACAAAATTGACTAATTTGATGAAGTCTAAATTACCAAGTTTTAATATTAGTGATGTTTGTGTAATGTCTAAGAATAGTTTGCCAAATTCAAGGTCAGGAATATTATCCTATGCTTTATCTAACTTTGGTATAGTTTTGTTTTTTGTTTAGGTCTTTGCATCTTTTTGGGAAATTACACTATGTGGTGTGATGTAATGGTGCAGCCTCTTTCTTTAGCATGTGGTTATCCAGTTGGTCCAACACCAGTTTATGAAGAAATAATTTTCCGTATCTTTGTTACCTTTTTGAAGTATCAGTTGCTCATAGATTCAGGGGTTTATTTCTCAAATCTCAATCTATTCCATAGATCTGTATGTTTATTCTTGTGTCAGTATTACACTATTTTGATTCCTTTTGGTTTACACAAATTTTTGAAATCAGGAAATGTGAGTTCCACAACTTTGTTCCTTTTCAAGAAGAGTTTGGTCATTTTGGTTTACGTGCAATTCCATATAAATGCATGAAACAGCTTGCCAATTTCTAGAAAGATTACAGCCAGCTGAGCTCTGACTGATACTGTGCTGAATCTGTAGATTATTTTGTGGACTAGTGGCATTTCAACAGGGTTAGGTCTTCAGATCCATAAAGTTAAAATGCTTTCTAATCATTTGTACATTTATTAAACCCTTTTGATGATACTTGGTAGTTTTCAGAGTATGTGTTTGTTAAATTTATATAAATATTTTATTCCTTTGATTCTACTGTGAATGCATTTCTTTTTTTAATTTCACTATCAAGTTGTTCACAAATTTTTGACATCCAGAAATGTTAGATTTCTATACATCTAATTGAGTTTTATATTGGAATTTTGAATCCTACAAATTTGCTGGATTCAATTCTTAGTTTGAATAGTCTTGTTTTGGGGGTGTGTGTGTGTGTGTGTATTCCTTAGAATTTTCTATGTACAAGACACCTCATCTGGAAGTTGAGATACTTTTGCATCTTCCTAACTGATCTGCATGCATTTTATTTCTTTTCTTGTCTGAAGGTTCTGGCTAAAATCTCCAGTAAACTGGTGAATAAAGTGACCAGAGTAGACATCCTTCTTTGGTTCCTTATCTTCAGGGAAAAGCTTTCAGCCTTTCATGATTTTTTAAAGAAATTTTATTTTGTATCAACCTTATTTCCATCCTGTTAGGAGTTTGTGGAAGGACAGCTTTAGACCACTCAGTGGTTGTTCCCACCCACTCAGTGGCCTGTGCAGTGAGGACTGCAGACCAGTCTTCAGTGGCAGCCTGAGTGCTCCAGTCTTCAGTAGGAAACTGCTGAATAGGCACAGAGGGCACCTGGCACTCCTTCAGACGAGTCAGTGACTTCAGGCTGAGCAGCAGTGAATTCAGGAGCCAGAGCAGTCCACTCACCCTGAAATTCCTCCCTGTTCCCAGTCTTTTCAGCAGTGGCCTGCTCTTCCTCCTCAATCTCTTTAGGATCTCTGTAGAAGTAGAGATCAGGCATGACTGCCCATGGGTGTTCAGAGGAGATGGTGCCAAACACGTGCACAACTTCCCGGGCCAGCATCCACCACATTAGACCCACTGAGTGAGCCTCTTGTTGCAAGTGATGGCAATGTCCTCAGAGCCCAGAAGAGAGTGTGTTACACAGAGCAGGGGTAGGCAGATTAATATGCCTCCATGAGAGGCTGGTGGTCAGCCCTGAGATTGGTAACCACCAGAAGTCTCAGCTCCTGGAAGCCTGCCTGGATCTGGTTAGTGAAGTTTCCAGGAGTGAAGTGGCCAGCAGTAGGAGTGGCTCCAGTAGCAGAAGCAAACTTCAGCACAGCTCACGGGACCAGTATTCCTGGACAATAAGACACTCACATCAGTGGGGGTTTCAATGGCAACAATGGCATGAGCTGCCAGCAGAGGCTTCTCCCAGGTTCTCTTCAGATTTATGACATAGATGCCATCACTTTTCCTTTTGTAGATGTGCTGTTCCACTTGGAAGTCAAGATTGGTGCCACCTAAGTGGGTTGCTGCTGCAAGGAATTTGAGGACATCCTCTCCCTTCATTTGCAGGACACCAGGGTCTCCAGACATTGTGAACGTTTTCCTTTAAGTTATGTGGGAATTGAGAACACGCGGAAAAGCTCATGATTAAATGTAATATTAGCTGTAGGTTTTCCACAGATGCCCACAATGTGGTTTGGAAATTTTGTCCTATTCTGGGTATGCTGAGTATTTTAATTATTAAAAGGTATTGGGTTTTGTCAATTTATTTTCTTTGAGTCTATTGAGAAAATGTTGCACTTTGGGTTTTAACTCTCTGATCCCATGTATTACATTAATGGATTTTGAGATGTTAATTCAACCTTTCATCCCTGGAAGAAATACTACTTGGTCCTGGTATATAATTCTTTGTATATTTTGCTGCATCATCCTTTGTAGTATTTGTTGAGTGGCTTACAGCTATTAACAGGCTAACAGTTCTGTCTTTTTCTTAGAACATCTCAGAATTTTCTCCTTATCAAGCTCTATTTCTTTTACCACTTTGATGGTATTATTGTTATGTAGATTGTGTCTATTAATGATATAACCCGATATATTGCACTTCTTTTATTTTTTTCAGCAGTACAGAGGTCTTTTATTTTTTCACACTCATCATGCCATGAATTCATAGGGGATGGGTTTCAGCAGCTCGGGCTCCTATCCATTGGTTTTTCACGAAGTGTGCTTCTATGAGTGGGACAGGCTGACACTTCAGTTAAACCCAGGTATCTTTCTCTTTGGCTTCCTTCTCTTTCTGATCATTTTCCTTTACACATTTCAGGAAGCTGTCTTGGCCCTTAGAATACGTAATGTGTTCAATATGTACATTAATTCTCTTGCCAAGAATCTTGCCCTTAACTTATTTACAACACCCACCACATGCTGAGTGACATTGTAGACTTTTCCAGTTTTGCCACGGTAACATTTGTGGGGCATTCCTTTTTGAACAGTGCACATTCCCTTGATCTCTAGAAAATCACCTTTTTAGAGATTTGTATGGACGTGGCCAAAGGAACAACTCCATGTTTTCTAAAAGGCCTAGAAAACAAATGGCCAGCGCCTCTCCTCTTGTCCTTTGTGTTAGACATTTTGGCGTATTACTGGAAGATGGCAGTTCTAGCGGGAAGAAAGTACACTTTTTTTTTCACTATCTGTAGTCATTTTCTCACCCTAATACAGTATTGCTCACATCCATGCCCTTTGTGCCTTTACTCGTGAACATGTTATACACATCTTAGATTAGTTTATAAGAAAATCAAGTAATTTGATTTTTAACCTGATTTAAGATGTAATAATAAGGGCCCACCCAGCCAGTTAGCCTTGGCTGGATTTTTCTCCCAAGTGAGAGGAAGCAGCTTCGTGCTGGCGCATTTACTGGCTGAATTCAGCTGGCTAGATTAGAGTTCACAGGGACTCCAGACACTTGAAATGCGATTTAGCACTTACAGGTCCACAAATAACTGCTGAATTGTAAATGATTTCCACAGTTAATTCAAGACTCTAGAGACTTTAAGGCCCGAGAGCAGGGTTTCCTAAGCTCAGCACTATTGATACTCAGGCGGCAGGATAAGTCTTCGTGGTGTGGGGTCCTGCCCATTGCAGACCCTGAGCAGCATTCCTGGCCACGGCGCTCTAGACGCCAGTAGATCTCCGCTTCCTCCCAATCTGTGAGAACTAAAAGTGCCTCCCGACCAGGCCAGAGTGGGGGAGGGGAGGGGAAGGAAGCAGAATGCCCCCAAGGTAGGGTAATGGAGGGGACTGTCTGAGGAGGGGTCCTGAGCTGGGAGGACACAGCAGGTTCAGGCTGACCTGAGGGAACAGTGGAAGCTCCTGGAGAGGAAACAGGGCTCCCAGGAGAGCGGGACGGAGGGACTGCAGGCCCTGACAAGGGATGTCTGTAGTCCAAGCCCTTCCCTGGGTCTGGCGGAAATGCGGACCCTATCGGTGACCAAGGCCTGCCCCTCATGCAGGCTTTGGTGGGTAGTGCTGAGATGACAGGCGCTGGCATCCTGGGTGGGGTCCCCGGTGTCTCACGACCCCTCTACCGCGTGCCCCAGCCCCCAAGCAACGCCTTCTGCACCCGCACTTCTGCTACCGGTCTCGGCCGTCCCATGCTGCGAGCTGGACTTTGAGGGTCTCGGCTGAAGCAGGGGGCGATGCAACCGGCCCTGGCAGCCCCGCCTCAGGCCCAGGTGTTTTCGTTTGTTTAGTTTGAACAAGGCTGGGCCCTGAGCTGGATTACCTGATAAGAAGGGAACCAGACTGAGGAGGGGAGCTGTGGGTGGGACCAGGCTGTGGGCGAGGCAGTGCATATTTGTTACTGCACATATTTTAACCTATACTGACCGATCATCAGACTGTATCCTAAGAGTGAAACAAATATGAAGATTGAAAAAAAATTAAGGGCCCAGTGAATTCTCTTCTAAATCACATTAACTTTAATATATCAACAATGGTCTTCTTCTATATGAATTTTTTCACCGGTGAGATCTTCATAAATATCTGCTGGAGATATATGGATATCTTCCTCTATTCATCAGTATTTAAATATGCTCAAATATCTACTATCTTAAAGGAAACAAATGACTGGTAAAACAGGTCCTGCTTTGGTCTTTAAATAAATAGAATAGTACATACTACATACACACATGCTCTACACTCCCATACCACATACACATATTACTACATATTTACTATAAACCAACCAAGATGACTACAGATATGGGTTCTATAAAACTCCAGCTAGTCCTGGCTGGTGTGGCTTAGTGGGTTGAGCACTGCCTGCAAACCAAAGGGTTGCGGGTTGGCTTCCCAGTCTAGGGCACATGCCTGAGTTGTAGGCCATACCCCCACCAGGGGGCGCCTCAGAGGCAACAGCACATTGATGTTTCTCTCCCTCTCTTTCTCCCTCCCTTCCCCTCTGTCTAAAAATAAATACATAAAATCTTAAAAAAAAAAAAAACCCTCCAGCTAAATCTTTGTCTCTCAGCTCATATAAACATAACATGGTATAAATTTAAGGTATAAAATGTAATAGGAATGAAAATCCCAATAAAGTTAATTAACACATCCATCACCTCACAGTATGAGGGTGTTTGGGTGTGTGTACGAAGATAAAGGGAAAGAGAGAGAGAGACCAAAGGAAAAAAGATTTGGCCTGTGGATTTGGTTCTGTGGGAAGTAACCTCACAGGGGATCGTGTTTGTAACTGGGCAAGTCCTGGTGGGTTGTTATGCCCCAGGCATATATGTAATCTATTTACTAAAAGGCTTATCTTTGCCTTAAGCAAGCCTTATTGTTTTCGTGCATCTAGGCTAGCACTCCCTGGAAATACACTGTAACCACCTTCAAGAAAGCACATAACCTTGTTAGGTACTCTGTAATCCAATCCCTCACTCCCGAGCTTGCTCCCACCTCCATGTAATCTTCCTTACATCTCCTCCTTAATTTTAAACGCATTAAAACTGCTGCAAAACTGGTATTCTTGGGAGCATTTGAGGTCTTGATTTCTGGCATACGTCATCAGCTTGGCTCAAATAAACTAAAAAAATTCTCTACAGATTTGGACGTTTCTTACCTTGACAAGCCCACATACATTTTCAAGTGTGTGTGTGTACATAAGCATGCTTTGGGGTAAATCACACCTTCTTGGAAAGTGGCAGCGCTTCCCTTGCCTTGGGAATTCATTATTGTCCACTCTCACTGGGTTTAGCTAATCTACGTTTTGTCCAGCCAAGTCCAATAGAAACAAAAATGCACCACAGGGGATTTCAAATTTTTGAAAAAAACACATTTAAAAGACTAAGCACAAATAGAATTAAAATGAATGACAACAGTAATGCAAAACCCAGGAATGTTAAAAATAGAATTGAAAATGTTCTAAGTTATTAGCATTTGGGGTGGTGGGAAAAGTAATTAATTGTAGTATAGCATATTAATGGTGCATGATTTAATTATCAGTGTAATGACACAAAGATTTGTACATGATATCAACTAACAAATTTATAGATGGAACAATGAAATAATAAAATAGTTAAATCAAAGTCAGTGAAGTACAGAGTAAAGGAACAATATCTAATTAGAGCAAAGGGAAGGAAAAGAGTAAGGTGATTGAAACAATCTCAAATTTATCAGTAATTAGGTGAAATGCAAATGTACAGAATATTGATTTACTTTTAAATGTCTGTGTAATATATAGAATTATAAATAAGTATTTTGGATAGTCTTCTCATGATAAACATTTAAACAGTCTCTATGTTTTCCTATTAAGACATAAATTGCATGGAAATTTTTGTGCATAGAAACTTCCATTTCTGTTCTTATAGAATGTAACAATGTGGGTGATAAAAAAATCATTCAAATGTTGCTAGAAACTGAAAATACCACCCCCATCAACAAATGCATTGATTTTGTTCAGTGGATAATAACGCATTTACCTAATTTTGCTACATACAACCACAGTAAAAAGGACTTTCATACTAATATTTTTAATGTCATTTGATAGTATACAATTCCTAAGAAAGAAAAGAGGTCAGCATATTTGTCTAGATGCGGGACCTCCCTCCTTTTGGCACAACCCTGAAAAGCTGATCATTTCGCCCCTGCCGGGTGGCCCAGCAGACAAGAGCACTTGGCCACATACAAAATCGAACGCATTGCAGGTTCAATCCCCAGCCAGGGCACACATATGAATGCGTTAATTTTTTAAATCTATAATGGTCTTGAACAGTGTCAATAATTCCATTTTTTGTGTTTCTATATAAAGATTTAGGAATCTGTTCAATACTATTGAGGTGACAGGATGTCGGATTATCTGCTGATGGGATTATCCACTCCCTTCCTCTATAAAAGGGGAATCAGAGGCAAAAGTCACTTCATTTTTCAGCAAGCCACAGGCTCTCTGGACCTCAGGAGTGGGTCAGCAAGACAACTCTGCAGCCATGGGGGAACCTGCCTCTTTCTGGACCACAAGCCACCACCCTATTCTGGTGAGTACAGATTCCATATTGACAGCAAAAGTGTCCATCTGTATACTTTTCCTTTTGTGAAACCTGAAATTAGTAGACTGTTACTCTTAAAACAAGAAAGTATCTTACTAAAGGTCATTTCTTAGGTCTTAAGATATTAACACCTAAGAATGTTAGGTGTTAATAATATTAGGTGTCAAGGGATTGTACATTTTTTTGTATATAAAGCTTTCTTGGGAATAATATGCCTGATGTTTGTTTTGTCTTAGTTTTGCTTTGTTTTTAACCAACATCAATCATCACTAGAAATTAGTAGTAGTGTTTGACCTTGCACTGTTTAAATTATTCCCCTCTCTGGAAAAATTTTTTATATTCAGTGTGCTTGGTCATATAAACAAAAATTTAGTGCTGTACTCAAAATCTTGTCATCAGTTAGTTCTTTCCTAATCTGTCATCAATAATTGTAGTTATTTTCTTTCTCTTTATCCCTCTTAACCTCTCATCCTCCATCCTTTCCCCTTTCTCTGTCTCTCTGTTGACCTTACTGTTTCTCACAGCACTTAATTATATCTAACACTATATTAGACTTTCATCAGTCTATTAACTCTTTCCTCCAGCCCAGATTAAAATCAACAGGGGCAGTGACTTTCAAGTTGAATTCTAAATCACGTTTTAGTACATACGCAACTTGGCATATAAAAGGTGATCTATAAATGGGAAGAACACATAAATTTCACTGCAAACTGAGACATCTTGGGCAACGGAAGGGGCAGTATTATGGCAAGACAACAGGGATGTAATGAGATTTATGGTTTCTCCTTTTAAAAGTAACTCTGAAGACAGAAATGAGGGGATTAAAAGAAAAGGTATGCTGATTGGATTTGCACTGCAAATAGCTCATTGCCACTAGAGCTTTATAATGGGTTACAGAGGGAAAGGATTTGAACTCTTAAGCAGTGATAATATATTGCAGATCGTTGTATAATTCTGGTTGGGTAAATTTGTTTGAAATTAAATTTAGAGTTTTTTTTGAGTTTGAATAATTTCTTTCAATAAATATATCTGAACACCTTCTGAGAGCAAGTCAGTAAGTGAACATGGCAATGCAAACCATTAAAGTCCATATTACACTTCTCTTCATGGAGTATCCAGCTTAGGGAAAAAATATATAAAAAACCAATATAGTATAAAATAATATTAAAAACATACAAATAAAAATTGAAAAAATTAACACAGAGAATGTAATATTAATTTTGACTGCTGGATTAGGGAAGGTCATTCTGTATAAACAATAGCTTGTAGGAAATTTGAAAGATGCTGAAAAATTATTCAAAAGTTGAGAACATTTACATGGATTCAGAAGGGTGGATAGATAGTCCACTGATATGAGTGTGGGGTGGCAGGGTGTCCAGAATAACACTCAATTTTAAACAGGATTTTACCATCAACAAGTGACTTTCGGGGACACTGAGATAGTAGTGAATTATTTGGGGAGCTGGTTGGTTCAGTGGGACACGTGGTCACTGTGAGTTGAGTCAAGGATGTGAGCACTGATATGCTGAGTGGGCAGATGGATATTTGAGTCTCAGGGTAGAAGTCAGATTACACTGGTTCTATGGGCATTTCCAGTTCATTAATGGTATTTGTAGCCGGGGAAATGGATGGATGGCCTAGAAAAGGTGTAGATTTAGAATAAATGTGAGAATAAATGCTGAGCTTCTGACTTCTAAGAAACATCAATTGTGTTTAGCTGAGACTAACAGGGAGGAGCAGGAGGAGAAAAGGAAAAGAGTCAGCAGGATAAAAATGGTTATTTACAGTAGAGGTCTTTGTGCAAAAAAGAAACTGTGTGATGGAAATACGATACGTCTGAGTCATTTCTGAACCAGAGAATATTTAAGGAAAGATGGGACTTGGGTGTGCAAGTGGAAGTGCGCATTGAGGGGTTGAAAGACACACAGCTTCACTGGGCCAGAGGGTCCCAGCATATGTGCAGTTGGCATTGACATGAACATGGAGAGGGAAACATCCCCAGAGGAAGATGGTGAATGAAATGGTCTGGAATTGAAACTGGATAATGACCTTGAGCCTTCTGTTCTTGACTCACAACTGCTTTGATGTCCCTGGATCCAGTTCTTAATGTGCGGTGCCTGTGTTAGCATCAGCAGCAATCTGGAAACCCTTAGGAATGTGAATTCTTGGCCCAGCCTTAGGTCTACTTGGGTTGAGGTCCAGAAAACTGAGTTTTAACAATTTTCCAGATGACTGTGATGAACACATACATTTCTCTAGAAAGAGAGGAGGGTAGAGGATCCAAGTGAACTGAAAGCCTTTATCTCCTATGTTATTCAAACTTTAAATTTTATTGTGTTTTCAAAGAGAACCCTCAAAAGAAATATGATGCCCCAGACTCTACAGAAGAAGAGACAACTTTTATCAAAGGCGAAGTGCAGACGTCGTGAAAGGTCTGAACTTCCTAAGAGGCTGACCAGCTGCATTTTCAAGAGGCCAGTCACAAGGATAGTTTCCCATCCTGGCAATGAGGTCAGGTTCAAGGAGCAAGAGAAGACCTTGGAGAAGCCCCAGCAAGTCTGTGCGTACAGGAGACTGCAGGGGCTCCAGGCCTGCAGCAGTGAAGGGGAGCCTTTAAGTACATTGGACGTCATGAATATCATGAATATAATTGCACGGAGAAGTGCAGGTGGATCCCTGGGCCGTGCTGGCCCTGGGTCTCTAGGCACCAGTCCGGAGCCCACCACCGCGTGGTCTTCAGATTGGGCCGAGATGATCCCAGGGGCAGGGCTCTGTGTCCCACAGCTTCTCTGCAGACAACCGGTTACCCGCGCAGATATCCAGAGACAGACTCGGAAAGTGAAAAAAGCAAGAGAGAGACTGGCTGCAGCCTTGAGGGAAGACAGGTTGGCCAGGGAGGCAGAGAGAGCCAGGAGCCCAGAAGGATGTTGTGAAAACTGAAGGAAAATTATGAGAAGTTTGTGCCGGAAAGTCCAGTGGTGTGGCCTTTGGGAAGTGGTCCACTGAGACTGCTCTCAGCATACCCGTTTCCTTTAATGTTAACCCTGTGTCTTGCTCTGGCTTCTTGTGATGCTTTGTTATATTAAGATGTACATTATTAAACTCTTTTGAGAGACAAAGATATGAGAGCAGATGGTTTTGTGGGTGAGAGATTCGGTTTCAAGTGATAAGAAAGGAGATCTTGTCCTTGTACACCTCACTTTCTGTTTCCCATGGTTTTTATTCACTTTTACATTACATTCTACAGAGGTAACTTTGAGACTGATCAGTTACCATTTCTTCTTATAATACTTATACTCCAGGAAAAGGTGATACCTCCTCTACAGAGATATTTTTTTAAGGTTTTATTTATTTTTAGAGAGAGGAGAAGGGAGGGAGAAAGAGGGAGAGAAATATCAACTGGTTGCCTCTTGCATGCCTCCAACTGGGGACCTGGACCACAACCCAGGTGTGTGCCCTGACTGGGAATCAAACCGGCCACCTTTCTGTTCCCAGGCCCACACTCAATCCACTGAGCCACACCCACCAGGGCTCCAGAGATTGTTTTAATGGTAAATTAATTTGATTCCATACAAATATGATTTTATTAAGCTTGCTTTTATATCTCATTCTAACATAAATTGTATTTTTTGTGGGGTTTTTTTTTTTGCCAAAGGCTAATTCAGACATAAGACATTATAGTATAATTTAATTATCACTTCTATCTGTTACTAAAAATTATTTAGAGCAAACCTTAGCTTCTTCAGAAGGAAATGTTGTCTGGGAACATTTCACACAGAGAGAACCTTGGCAGCAGGCTCATTGTCTTAGCCCTGGCAATAGGTCCTGAGTCATGAAACTTGCTCACCTGCTCACAGCACAGGGCCTGTCGTAATCTTTCAATTAACAAGTGATCAACAGTATTTGGTGGAAAAAATATCAAATTACAGGAGCAAGGATAAGAAGATTCTTTCCCTGGGTCAAGACAGAAAAGGAGTGATGAGAGTTTAGAGTGATCAGGCATCTCCTGGACTTCCTTGAACTTTAGATAGAGCAGTTCTAGCAGAGGTTCTGGGGTAGGGGGATGTCACATGGCCCTCCATGGTCCAATAGGATCCAGCACAGGACCCTTATGGAACAGGAGGAGGAGCCAGGTATAGACAGGGTTCTTACATGTTAGACCAGGAGTTCTAAGAAGTGGAGCCGTGTGAGGTCACAATGCAGAAACAGCTGACAGGGTTGGAGACGACTGGGGGCAGTGGGTGGGTGTTGGGGATGGTCAGGAGACCTGCCCATCGTTTGCACAGTGCTCACATCTGTGACTGGACATACCTACTCCTGTTAATGTGAGCTGATTTTTCCCACTCATTGAATCTTTTCTTCCCTCTTCTTACATTCTGTTAAATTATTTTATCTTGTTAGTTTTAGTTGGGTTTTTGTCTCTCGTGCATTTAAATTATTCCTGAGTGATTCCCAGATGTAAACTATGATTTCAGTGAGTTACATTGGAAAATGAAGGTGTTCAGGTGTGATTGTTGGTTCAGGTGTGATAAATTTCAATGATGGCATCCAGCTTGGTTAATCATCCTCGGGACATCCATATGATAAGCCACACAATAAATTAGAATTTTTAAGACAAGGTGCTATTAGGTTTTGATAGTTTGAGTGAGGATGAATGGAAAGCTGTACATTGATTCACAGGTTTTCACCAGCAGCTCCCGGTGGGGCCAGCATTCGTTGGCTGGTGTCACAGAGCTCCAGTCTCTGCCTCTGTGTTCCACTGGGTCTTCTTCCCTTCATGTCTCTCTGTCCTCTCCTCTTTCGTAAGGACTCAGTCATTGGGTATAAGGCCCACACGAAAGCCAGGGTGAGTTCATCTTCATATCTTTAACCCATCACATCTACAAAGACCCAATTTTTATATAACGTCAAATTCTAAATTCTGGGACACATGAATTTTTGATAGACATTTTTCAATCCACTACCCGCCCCCCCCCAACCGGAAGTGGTGGGAGATCCATCCTGGAACTGACCGTCTTGTGCCTGGTGAAATCTGAAGGGGTTATGCCAGCATCAACTGTACAGAGAACACAGGTAGCCTTCACAGCTCAGTCAGATCTGAGTGGTAGCAATGTGAGGGGTTGTTTTCCTCAAAAAAATAGATTCAATCAATGAATGAGCCAAAACTCATAAATAAATTTAAATTTGAACATTAAGTTAAAAGCCATGTGAAAAGCACAAGCAATATATTAATATTATAATTAAAATAATGAAACCTTAAAAAAAGATTTGAATCTAGTCATCCCAGAGTGTTGGAAAGATCCGGGGAACTGTTAATATGATTCCAGAAGTCTGTTTAAATATTTCAGTAACGTGCGTATTTCAATTTGTTGTCTCGTGGGTTGTGTTATTGGTGACACCCTGCCAGTGTAGCCTACCCATACGCAGCAAGTAGCCCTTTTAAGGGAGCAGAACTCTCCCTGGCTGCTAATAAGTAGTCCAAAGCCAACTGGTCATCAGCGACCATGGCTGCAGAAACTTTTCTTTCAAGAAATCATCTAAAGCATTAGCTGTCTACTACATGTAACCTGAGTGTCTTGGACATTTCTTGATTGGCATTAATGACGTGCCCAGGTCAGCCCCAGTGACTGACAGGACAACGACTGAATGAGTGCATGCAGTAGGAAAACAGCACATTTGTGTTGGACAGGCCAGAGGGGTTTGAAGGAGGATGCCCAAAACGCAACACTGACATGCAGGGTACACAGGCTGTGCAGGTGATGTTACATGGCAGACCCTGGAGTGAGAGGTAAGGGTGGTGGCTCAGGTGCACTATTGCAATAAACCAAAGACTCTGGAATTCTCTCATGTGAGCATAATTGCCAGAGTTTGACTAATGGGTCTGATGCTTAGGTGCAATCTTTGATCAGGGATGACCTATTTGATGTGGGAACAGAACACAGCATCTCCACAGTGGACTCCGTCACACGTGCTGGCAGCACGCCATTTATAGACTACATGAAGTCCCTGGTCACTCATGTGATCCCAAGTGACTCCTGAAGTGTGCATTAGGTCCAGAAAAGTGATTTCCTCCAGAATGAATTGCATCCGTGTGAGGGGAACACATTTCCTCCTGTAAGTGGGATATACCAGGCAGTGGAGGAGCAATTTTTTTGTCCTGCAGCTACCGATACTTTCTCAATGAGGAGCCTCTGGTGAGCAAGTCTGAGGGGTTCCGCATTCATGACTCAAGGCAAAGGGGAAGTGGGCTGTGGAGGGTCAACCACCCAGGCCACTGGAAAGGCCTACATGTCAGTGCTCCTCTAGTTCTGTGTGGGCAGCACCACTTGACAGGAATAGTTTCTGGTACCAGAATGCCTTGGGTAGTTTCGTCCACCACAGGTGGTTTAGGGACCCTGAGATGCATACCGCTGAAGCCTCTATAATAAAGGGGTTTAGGGAGGAGACAGTAGGCTGGTACTGGACGAGTTCCTGGTGATTTGTTTCCCTATTCAAATGCAGTATATTTTAAAGTATTCTGTGAATAATTAGGCAAGCAGATCTCACGAGTGTACATGGCTCTGGTTGCTGTGGGTGACGGAATGTCCCCATGACACAGGTTCTGTCTGCTGACTGCTTCTGTCGCCCTCTCAACTCACAGCTGCTGCTCAGAGAAATTTCAAGCGGGACATGCATAGATTTCTAAAGACATTTCCAAGTGAGCAGACACAATGAAGAGCTGGCACTGGCCTATGGGGGTGCTGGAGGGAAATGATGTTGACACGCATGACTGAGGACGTCCCCAGGCAGAGCCCACATGGGACGCACCTTTAAGCTTCAGGACCACAGTGCATCCAGAGGTCTGTCCGAGGAGCCTGGTTTAAACTCCAGGACAGGTTCTGGGAGCCCTGTCACTTCACTCCCGTCTGTGTGTGTGAGATGAGGGCAGCGCAGCCCTAGCGGGTGTTTTCTCAGTTGAGACCGGGCAGCAAGGAAGACCCAGTGGGGGCTGAACTCTTCCTCACAAAACTTCAGTTCTTCCCCAGAAAGATTCCACAGCTGTGGAAAGAAGTTCTGAACACACAAAAATCAAGTTTCAGAAGAACTGATCTTTTTTTTTTTTTAAATCCTCACCAGGGGGCATTTTTTTTTATTGCTTTTTATAGAGAGAGAAAGGGAAAGAGGAAGGGATGGAAACATTGATGTGAGAGAGCAGCAGAGGTTGGTTGTTTCTCATACACTCCCTGACTGGGGATTGAACCCACAACCTCCGATTAGGGTATGATGCTCCAACTGAGCCATCCAGCCAGGGCAGGAAAGCTGAGCATTATCTCAGCATATGAAAGCAAGTATGTTATTCACTTCTGCAACAGCAAATGGGCCATGTGAACAGCAAATGGGCCATGGGGCTGGATCATGAAACGAAAGGCTTCCAACTACTCTTGCAAGAAAACGATGTTATAAAGTTCCCGTCTGTCCTGTCACACTCAATTAGGATATGACTCCAAATAATATCCTCTCTCTGCAACTCACCTCAATTATTCCTTGCATGACTGCCTTTACAATGCCACAACTCTCTGTGGTGTTTCCACTGGGGAGTCACAGCATCTTGCATAGACATCATCCTACACATAAAGGAGACTCAGGATGGGCTAGAACGGTGCAGGTAAGCGTAACTCTTTCTCTAATTGGGCGGATCGGATGTAGTGGGGTACACATTGGGTCGTGTGTATGGCAGCAACATAAAAATGGCAAATACTATACGATATTAAATATTTAAAGTCAAGTGAAAATCCTTTCAAATGAATTAAACACAGAAAGACACCACAAATATCTGTGGCCCAAATTAATAGGAAGTCTCAAGTTCCACAAAACAATGTCCAGACTCACAACCACATGTCACCTACACACATGTGTAACAACTGCATACATGAAGATAAACCATGTTTATATCTTTATCTTTATGGTGAATCTTTACTGTGAGTCAATGAAAGCAGGGCATTCTGTATTACCACCCTGTATTTATTTCCATAACCAAGCAGTTCTCGAAACAGTGTTTACGATGTGTTACATGGTCAAACTCCCAGGGGTCAATAACGACACCCTCACTGAGGATGCTACTCTCATAAAATACACACACACAGCCTCCCTATTACATCCGGTCAGTTTTCATTTCCTTCATAGCCAGTATTTCCTTCTTATAAACTAAAGCTTTACCATTTGTTAACCAGCTCTCTTTTCCCACCAAATACGGGCCCCATGACTGCTAGAACATGTTTGTCTCCTGTCGCTATATCCAGATCCTACAGGGCCTTGATCACTTGTGCTGAACTGGGCATGACAACTCTATTAAAGAGCATGGGAATGAGGGATGCTGAACACAGTGTCAAGAGCACAGTCTCTGAGCGAGAGGCCGGACAGGGCGAGTGGTCCTGCCTCCCTGGCCAGTTTGTGTTCCCTCACAACTTACCTACACTTACTTAGAGGCCTCAGTTGAGTTAGAAATGCGATATTAATATTACAGAGTCCACTAGGAAGTGAATTTACATACTTTAACTGAAATACATTATGGTGAATGGTGTAACGCTCCACAGGAAACACACCAGTGCTCAGGGAGGAAGTCCCCCGGCCACAGGCTGTTTCAGAGGACAGGGGCTACGATCACTGCGCAGCCAAGCCTCAGGCCGCCGGAGAAAGACGTCACACACCTCCTTCACCAAAGGTCCTTGGTGAGCACGATGGACAGTGGCTCACAAAATGACAAAGGTGACAACACCAAATTGTAAAAATGGCTAATAACGTCCTCTTCTTACTAATGTGACTCACTGAGGCCTCTTACAAATTAGGCGTAGCTCCACTACAATGCCTTCCAGAAATTGCGGTTTATGATCGCCAATAACATAACTTGTTTACCTCCTCAGAGCATTCAATATACAAAATGTCTTGGTGCCTTAAATAGCCATAAGACCACGTATCACAGGCCAAATCCTACAAAAGTCCTGATCAGCCTTTGACGTTACACCCACAGCCATGTGCGCTCTGTGGTTATTCTTATTATTACAACCCCTCACACTCCTCTCTGACTACAGCCTCAATCACACGGGTCACTGGCAAGAGAGCATGAAAAAACCACGATTTGGGATTTTGGTATTAAGATTGAATGGCAATTTGTGTCATGACAAAAACCATATCTATAAAAAAATAAAACAAAATATGCTTGAGGAAAAACTACCTGATCATAAATGCACATAATAAAATTAACCCACAGAGTATAATTTTTTTTTGCTTTTACTTTTATTAGTATTTATTTTATGCTGAATTTACTCCCGAGCCATAAGCTTTTATTTCTTCAGTTTCTTCTGGGATATCTTTTTCTTCTGTGCAACCTCCTCCTCTGGTTTAGAAACAATCTGCTCTTTCTCAGTGAGGATCATCTCGATGTGGCAGGGAGAGCTCCTGTACGGGTTGATCCTGCCACGGGCTCTGTAAGTTCGGCGCCGCATCTTGGGAGCTTTGTTCACCTGGATGTGCTCAATGACCAGAGAATCCACATCTAAACCCTTAAGTTCAGCATTACTCTCTGCATTTTTAAGCATGTACAGCAAAAACTCAGCACTCTTTTTGGGCCACCGACCCTGTGTCCAGCCCCACTGTTTGGCCTGGGCGCACCTACCAACTCCACCATTGTACCAGCGGAATGGGACACACTGCTTCTTTAAAGTGACATCTTTCAGGTACTTGGTGGCTTTTCAAATATGCATACCCTTGATGGCCTGGGCAGTTTCTCGAGTGTTCTTAAAGTGAACACGAAGATTTGAACCTCTTGATTTGCATGATTTTGTGGGGTTCTCTGGGTCAAGTGAATAGCGAACCATCATCAGAGGTCACCTCTGGTCGCTTTCGGGAAGAGAGAGTATAATTATTAATGAAGAGAATTACAAAGTTTATTTGGAAATTCATAATTATTATTGGACATTTTAACATACCTTCCCAGGAAATAAAAATCACAGTATTTGTCAGCATACAAGGGTTTAGAAAACAGTTAATAAAATATGTGTTCATTTGACAATACACATACTTTTAATCACATACAATCGAACATGACTGGAAACATGTTGAATAAGGAAAACACTAACACTGTTAAGTGCATAAGGTGTTTCCTATACAAATTAGATCTTATAGGGATATAATCTAGAGAAGAGGGGAATCAGACATGAGCAAGAAGTGTGAATCAGTTTGCTGGTGGACACAACAGGGCTTACAGAAAAATCCAAACTCTGATGCATCTTTGATGTGGAATTTGTGAAGACATCAGTGGAAAACTACGCATCTCAGAAAATGGATATCAGACAGTTGGTGGTGGTTTTGAGAATGATCTCGATTGGAAAGTCAAAAAATCCAGGTAACAGGCTGAAAGATTTTGTCTTTGAAGCTCCTATGCCTGTTTGTCCGTGGGAATGTTGGCCTTACTCATTCTTGCCTTCCAAACCTCATGCAAGTGAGGATACTAAGGAATTTTAACATGGACCATAAAGGAGCTGGATTCTGGAAAAATCAAGGTCCTACCATTACCCAATGGAAGGGAAAATCTTCAGCTCTTGATTTTGCTGCCCTATCACAGGTCCCTGTTCTTAATTCGAAGTGTATTCACCAAACATCAGTCCAAAGAAAGCAAAGGTCCAAATATGAAAATAATTCACATATAACTATATTCTTTCCTAAACTTGCCATACATGAAATTATCAGTATGGAACATAGAAAAAGCATCCTGCACTTACCACGCCAAACAAGGAGCTTTGTCAGAGGGAAAAGTAGAATGTGTCTCAGGGACTAGGGATATGAAGGGCTGCCTCAGGCCACTAGGAAAACCCTAACACCAAATTGTCATTTTTCAATGGCCCCATAAAACAAAACAATATAGAAAGCTGTTTAACCTAACTGCATATAAAAACCGGACTTAAATTCATCCATGTATCTATTAATAAGAGGCTTCAAGATAGAAAATAGTTAAATGTTTTAAGAAAAAAGCACTACCTATTAATTACATGTACTATTGTTGACTCTCATTATCTCGTGTGAGCATTCATTCTGAAAGTCATTACTAGAAATCCACAGTCCAATGATGAAGAAAAAGGTGTAATAAACAGAATATACTTACAACATTAATGAAAACTCTTTCACATTGAAAACTTTCTGACACATTATATGTGGATTAATTTCTATCAAGCTTTCTCATGTTACATTTCCATTTCTTTTTTGGAGGAAATGTTCACTTGTAAGAATGTGGACCAATTCAAATCTTTTCTCAAACTGTTTACATTCTAGAGTTTTTAATCCAGTGAGTCTTTTTACGCTTTTGAAAGGAACTGGGAAAAGTGAAGTCTTTCCCAAATTCTGCACATTAATATGGTTTTTCTCCAGTGTGCATTTTCACATTTTGAAAGGTTGTATGATAAATGAAGACTTTTCCAAATTGTTTACATATAAGGGGTTCTCTCCAGTGTGAGTTCTTTCATGTTTTCGAAGATAACGGAGACAAGTAAATGCTTTACCACAAGTTTTACACACATACGGCTTCTCTCCAGTGTGAGTTCTTTCATGTGTCTGGAAACTTCGATACCATCTAAAGGCTTTCCCACATTGCTTACATTCATAGGGTTTGTCCCCAGTGTGAGTTTTTTCATGTGTTTGTAAGGAACTAAGATCTCCGTAGGCTCTCCCACACTCCTTACATTCAAAGGGCTTCTCTCCAGTGTGATTTCTTTCGTGTTTCTGAAGATCACTGGGATACCTAAAAGCTTTATTACAGTTTTTACATTTATAGGGTTTCTTTCCAGTGTGGTTTATTTCATGTTTTCGAAGATAATGGAGACAACTAAATGCTTTACTACATTTTTTACATACATATGGCTTCTCTCCAGTGTGATTACTTTCATGTGTTTGGAAACTTTGGTAACATCTGTAGGATTTTCCACACTCCTTACATTCATAAGGTTTCTCTCCGGTATGAATCCTTTGGTGTATTCGTAAGGAACTGAGATATCTATAGGCTTTCCCACATTCCTTACATTCATAGGATTTCTCTCCAGTGTGTGTCCTTTTGTGGTATCGAAGAGAACTGGGATAACCAAACGTTTTGCTACATATTTTACACTCATAAGGTTTCTCTCCAGTGTGATTTCTTTCATGTATTTGGACACATTGATGAGAACTGAAAGCTTTCCCGCATGCTTTACACTCATAGGGTTTCTCTCCAACATGAGTTCTTTGGTGTGTTTGTAAGGAACTGGGATCTCTGTAGGCCTTCCCACACTCCAGACATACAAAGGGCTTCTCTCCAGTGTGATTTCTTTCATGTTTTTGAAGATCACTGGGATACCTAAAAGCTTTACTACAGTTCTGACATTCATAGGGTTTCTTTCCAGTGTGGTTTCTCTCATGCTTTCGAAGATAACGGAGACAAGTAAATGTTTTACCGCATTGCTTACACACATACGGTTTCCCCTCTCTGTGATTTCTGTCATGCCTTCGAAAACTCTGATAACATATGAAGGCTTTTCCACACTCCTTACATTCATAGGGCTTCTCTCCAGTAAACTTACTTTCGTGTCTTCGAAAATTTTGATAATATCTGAATGTTTTTCCACACTCCTTACATTCATAGGGTTTTTCTCCAGTGTGAATTTTTTCATGACGTCGAAGAGAACTGCAACAACCGAACGCTTTGCCACATTGTTTACATGTATAAGGTTTTTCTCCAGTGTGGGACCTTTCATGTATTTGAAGTGAATTCGAAGAACTAAACGTTTTCCCACATTCCTTACATTTATAGACTTTTTCTCCATTGTGATTTCCTTCATGTTTGTCAAAACACTGGAGATAACTGGAGGCTCTCCCACATACATCATAATTACACAGTTTGTCTCCGTAACTTTGACAATTACAGGGTGTGCGTCCAGGGTGACATCTGACGTGCCCATTATGGGATGACTGGTGCATGAAGGCTTTCCCACACGTGCTGTGTTCCCACAGTTTTCCTCCCAGAAGAGTTTTCTTCTTCAGACGGAGATTTGGGAAAAGGCTGAGGTTTTCCCCACATTGACTCCTCCTTTTCCCTCCACAGAGTCTCTCTAACATTGGATTTCTGTAAAAATTGAGGAGCACATTACTAATAATTTTTTCATTAATGATTTTAAAATTATTAGTACCATATTTGAACTATATTTTCATGATTTACAGCAAAAATGTAGGTTTTCCCCTTGTATGAATGATAGAAACTTAATTAATGTACTGCATGCTTTGCAAGAGGAGTTTGCCTTTGTTACTATCAAAACAGTGATATTCTTCCTAAGGTTTTATTGACACTCTTTCCATTTAAATTATTTTTCAAATACTGAACAAATTTGTCATTATAAGAAACTAGGTGGAAATTTTCTGGTAAGTAGTAAGTTTGAAGCGTAAGTTATTCTGGTCGCTTCTTTTTAAATCTGGTAGCGTAACAGTTTTCTAAACAAGATAGTGCTTTCTGCTGTGAGTGTGACTCACCTTCGTCTTCTCCCCGGATATTTGTACTGATCTTCAATGTCATGATCTTCCCATTTTTTCCCTAAAATACAGACCCAGAAATTTGATTCCAAACTATTAGAAATTCTAGGAAAATTATTAGATTCTAGTTCTACGATGAGCTGTGAGCATGCCCAGTTTATTTACCAGTGTCCTCCCTTCCCACATCCCACCTCTGAGATCAATGTTGGCCAAGAAACACCTGTTTCTGTCCTCTGATTAACAAGGTGAAGATAACTTGTCATCCTTACTGACTGAGGCCAGGTGCCTGAAGGTTTCCCGCATCACATCTCTGTAGAGCTGCTTCTGT
Organism: Desmodus rotundus; assembly: GCF_022682495.2. NCBI lineage: Eukaryota > Metazoa > Chordata > Mammalia > Chiroptera > Phyllostomidae > Desmodus > Desmodus rotundus. The sequence continues at coordinate 43,637,868 of NC_071395.1, read as the reverse complement.
GGAGAATCCAGTAAGGCCCACTCCTCCCGACTGAAGTTCACAGCCACATCCTCAAAGGCCACTGAGTCCTACAAACCCGAAATTTGTATAGAATAAGATGTGTGAGACTGACAGCACTGGACACCCAGACCCCATTTATAGAAAGGTTACAAGTGATTCTATTGTCTCCTAACATGTATTCTATGACTTAACTATAAGAAACTCTCTGTCCACACTTGCTTCCTCATGAATCTAACACCAACCTGAATATGTGGAAATTGTTTACACATTGTTACTCTGATCACATTACACCTTACTTTCTTTCTGATGGCAGGGTTCAGAGAATGTTTGGGAATAACAGAACTGCTATTCAAATGAAACATATTATCATTGTTAAGACCATCAATTCTTTATGAGAAATAGTCTTTCATTTCCTTCCTCACAGCCACCATTTATAGCACTCCATGAAGCAGGTGTTGACATCTGCCATGAGGTTTTAATGAATAAAACCACAGTGAAGATCTACAAGCATTTTGTTCTAGTCCCATTCCAAACATGAGCGTCCAGGAGGCCTGTGGAAATCCGACTTGTAACAAAGCCCAGCTAGCTATATTGTCATAAATTCCTCCAGGACACGAGAAGCAACTGCAGGCAGCTGGCTGCGTACAAATATCCTTGTGGAAAAGTACTGCTCTTACCTTGTGGAATATTTTCCACAGACTCAGTTTTTCCTTTCTCTTTCTGTCTGATCTGATGGTCTAAAAAGTTATTTCAGACTTAGAGCTCAGACACAAAGTAGAAGGCAAGACAACTTACATGACAAATCCCTTTAGACATGTGCCTCAGGGCTGCTTCCAGCCAATTTCCGGCACACACAGGCACACACTGAGATAATAATATGGCAGAAGAGCTCTTTCCAACACAACCAAAAAGTCTTTCCTGGGTGCTACTGACACTGAGGACCAGGTTAAGAGGCTTAGAGTACAAGGGAGGTCATTGACATCCACAGTAGTGTTATGGTGAACTTGCTCATGATTATAAAATACATTAAGGGTGTAGCAGTGGTTTCCTCCAAAAGAGCATATAACATCCATTCTCCAATCAGGAGGAAGTGTTTCCTGACCAGCCACTCTGGGGGCTGCCCTCCCTTCGGTCATTCCCAAGTTCCCGGAGGAGACAAGGAACAGCATAGCTCAACCCCTGAGCATGGGATCCCTCCGCGGATGACAGCACACCCAACCTGTAGGGTATGAAGGGTTTATTACTGTCCCAAGTGAGGTGTCTGGACAGCGTAAGTAAGGCAGGCCTCTCAAGAGGGCACTGAATAGCCTGCGAGAGAAGAGCAGGGACACGTTCTTTTCCGAGGTTACGGGGTGAGCTAGGGTGAGGGTTCACACACAAGGGCAGCAGCTTGCAAGGATTCAGTCACTTGCTACCACAGGGAGGGCACACTGAGGCTTTCTCATCACCTGTGCAGATGGGGGGCACAAGGGGAAGGAGCAGGAATGAGGCTCTAGAGCTGTCAGCCATCAGTCATCAAGAATTAGAGCAGGTTGCCCTGGCTGGTGTGGTTCAGTGGATTAGGCATCATCCCACAGACCTGAAAGGTCGGTTTGATTCCCACTCAGGGCACCTGCCTGGGTTATGGGTTCCATCCTGGGTCAGGGTGCATGCAGGAGGCAGCCGATCAATGTTTCTCTCACATAGATGTTTCCCTCCCTCTCTTTCTCCCTCTCTTCCCCTCTCTTTAAAATCAGTAAAAGAATAAAATTAAGAATGAGAACAGGAAAAAAAAGGAATTAGAGCAGGAGACTAGCGGTTTCTGGTCTGACATTTAAGTACCTTAGAAGTTGTCATTCCCAAACTCACAAGAGAAAAGCTAAAAAACTTGAAATGAACTTCAGAGCATTTAGGTCACAGGGCAACTCGGTGTCACCAAAATTGGAAAAGAGAAAGTAAACTTGGCGTTTAGAAAAATATCCCAAATATTCTGTTCTTAACATGGCCTGTACTCAAAAAAATCTATTTCGGCCCTGGCTGGTGTGGCTAAATGGATTGAGTGCTGGCCTGCCAACCAAAAGGTTGCCAGTTTGATTCCCGGTCAGGGCACATGTCTGGGTTGTGGGCCAGGTTCCCAGTTGGGTGTGTGTGAGAGGCAACCGATAGATGTATCTCCCACACACTGATGTTTCTCTCCCTCTCCTTCTCTTCCCCCTCTCTCTGAAAGTAAATAACTAAAATCTTAAAAAAAAATGTTTCAGCAAAATCTAATGCAAAGACCAAAAAAAAAAAAAAAGAACAAAAAAGCAGAACACAATACCCATAATCCCTAGATACTTTCTTCTAACAGAAGGTTAAATACACCTAATGGAAATACCTGAAGAACATAAAAGACAGAAAGACAGCAAAGTAACAGGCACTGAGACTTCCTCAAGTTAATGACAGATGGCACAGTGCAGATACGGGATGGACAGAGAACACTAAACATGTCATATAATACATGACATCTTGTTTACAATATTGGAAATTATGTATTCTGTAATTTCAAGCTATGGATAACTGAAATAAATGACAGCAATGTGACAAGGGACAGAGAGGGGGAAGTGGGAGTAGTGTGGTGTGAGGTACTTGCATAACCAGTGAAGCAGTACAGTGTGACTAGACAAAGGTGGTGGTTCAGTTGTAAATGTATCCTCAAAACTCAAGGACAACCTCTAAAAAGCTTAAGAAAATATGTGTATTTTCTTATAAGAAAGATATAAGAGAGAAGAAAAATCAGGTCAAACACTCAAAGTCAGAGAATGAAGAAAAAAGGTTGAAAAAAAAATGAAGAGCAAGGGCAACAAATAGAACACAGGACAAGTCGTGGTAGATATTAATCCAACCGTGTCAATCACCACTTTAATCATCAATGGTCTCGCTACAACTGAAAGACAAAGTACTGTACTATGAGATTTTAAAACACAATTATATGTTGCCCACAATAAACCCACTTTAAATATGAAGGCACAGGTGAAAGGTAAAGGCATAGAGAAAATGTACTATGGGAGGCGGGAGGGGGGTAGGGCAGAGGAGAGTAATGGGGGAAAAATGGGACAAATGTAATTGAACAACAATAATAATAATAAAAAAAGAAAGTTGGCAAGGGTATATGAATTTCAGATGATGCCGATTTCAGACCAAAAAAAACCCCCAACAACTCAGGGATAAAGACAAACATTACATAGTGATAAAGGAGTCCATTCTCTAAGAAGGCATAGCAGTCCTTTAGACGCTTGTGCGTAACCGTACGGGGGTAAAACGCATGAGGCGGGAGCGAAGGAGAACTAGACGAACCCACCAGTACTGCTGCAGAGAGCAACACTCTATCACAAATTATAAACTGCCGCAGAAAGAATTCACGAAGGACAGCGTTGAACTGAACAGTGCCACGTAACAACAAAATTTAATTTAAAAATTGTAATCTGTGATTGAAATCTATGATTTAAAACCTGAGCCTTGAAAATGTAAATTGTTGGTATCCTTCATACAGCAACAAGAATGTACATTCTTTTCTCAAGTTCACATGGAACACTCACCAAGACAGAACACATTCTGGGACATAAAACACACCTTAAAAAATTTGAAAGAACAGAAATCATACAAAATAAGCTCTTCCACCACAGGCATTAATCTAGAAATCAATAATAGTAAGAGAGTTGGGAAACATTTGTGTTGCTGAATGTCCAAATATTTGGAGATTCAACAACAGAAATCTAAATAATACATGGGATCAAAGAAGTTATCTTAAAATAAATTAAAAATTATTTGAACTAAATGAAATGAAACTTTCCAAAGGTTGTGGGATGCAGCAAAAGAAATGCCTAGAGAAAAATTTATGCCATCAAACAAATACACTAGCAAAAGAAAGATCTATAATCATATAATGTAAGTATCTACCTTAGGAAGCAATAAAAAGCTGAGCAAATTAAACCCAAAGTAAGCAGACTAAAAGAATAGAAAACTAGGGAAAATAAATCAATGTAATTGTAAAAACAAAAAAAAAAGTCAATGGAGAAAAATGAACAACAAAAAAGCTGTTCTTTGAGACAATTAATAAAATTGAGAAGCATCTAGTCAACAATATGAAGGAAAGGGAGACAAAATTACAATGCAAGGCCATCATAGGCAAGTCTAAGGAGCTCAGAGAGGTGGTCACTGAAGCATCTATAGTGAAGGGGGCTCTGAGAACGCTGCCAGGGATGCCTGTCCTGTGACAACTGAAACAGTCCAGAGCCTTCTATGGTAGGAGCACCCACTCGAGGAGCAGTTTGTAACAGCATAAATGGGATCAAAAAAACTAGTAAACAAGGAATACATTACCTCCCAAACACAAAAGAATCTAGACAATGTGTGGGTGCTCTGAGGGACTGGAGCTATTTCTTCGCGCTGTCACAAAGTGAATGGCCTTAACCTAGGCGTCAGGGACTCACCAGGTGTGTGGGGCAACCGCCCATCCACTTTTTCTGAACCCCCTTTTCCAATATATATGTATGTCCTGAATGCCAAATGAATGTCCACAGAGTGACATGAATGTCACATCATACCTGTTCTCCTGGAGCAAGGTCCAGAGGACCTCGAGTCCATGCCATTTGGGTGAGAGACTGCCCCCATGGAAATGGCTGCTATGCAGGATTTGAGGACCCCAGGCTTAAGTCTGTTTGGATGATACCCTGGCTGTGCCACAGTGAGACTATGGGTGTTGTCCCTGGTATATCAGAGGGTCAGGGCCTTGGATGCAGTAGAGGCAGGTGCAGCAGCAGATGTACCTAAGGGTCCTGGGAAGTCCTCTGGTATTAGGGAAGTGGACTCTGCCTACCGTTTATGGGCTGCCTTTTCCCGTCTCTGCTCTTTCCCTCTGAAATACCTGCTCTTTAAAGAGTGACCACCTTGTGGGCTCCCCTCATTCTTGGGATATAATCATTCTTAAACCCCCCTTAGGCCCACCCTTACTGTAGAGTGACCCCCGCCTCATTCACACCTTCATGCTAATGACCAAATAAGTTGCAGCCAAGACATTGACCCAGGTCCACTCTAAGGAGGATCCGATTCCCATGTTCCTGCTCCCAAAGGGTGAGAAATAGCCTAAACTCTCAACTCAGAGTCCTCTGAATGTAGCACCCAGGTTCCATGAGGTCACCAGCTCACGGGAGGCCCCCAGCAGGCAGCCAACAGCCTGATAGGTAAGAAGGACCAGGGGGAAAGGGAGGGCTGATGCTTAATTTTTGGTAAACAAACATCAAATATGTGGAGTCTGACTGCCCATGACGAGAACAGACACAAGTATAAAAATTACGCAATCCCACTGGCTTGTTTTTATATAAAGACACTAAGAGGATGAGCAAAAGTGATCAGAACTGGACCCTTGAGGGTGGAGGGAGTGGGAGCACAGGAATGGAGCAGGATATGCAGGCAGTGACCGTAAATCAGCTTCCTTTCAGGCATTTAAAGCACTTTCCCATTCATCATTTACTTAAAACAAGAACAGAAATTTATATACACCCTATTTCCTATGGTTAATCATCATTGTTAATTACCTTGCTTTTTAAATTAATTGTTCTTAACTTTTCTACACAGGAAACCATTTTAAAACTTAAGCCTTTAAAAATTAAATGCTATAAAACTGCAAGAATATAAAAGATTTACGAATCCCTTTCTAAAAAAAACCAAAGGGAATTATAATACTTTTCCATTCACTATATTTCACACTCTGGATATTTATGCATTAGGGGTTTGAACTTAGCCCTATACTTGAAATTTCAAAAATTTACATAAGCTTTGATATGTTTTTTCATAACAATGAAAATCAAAATTCAATAGTTGTTTTCCTCCCATCTTTTAAAATAGGAGTTTAGGAATAGTATGACCTTTTACATGTCAAAGTTCTCTGGGGGCGGGCACATACAAACTGACCTAAAAATGAAAAATGCCCCTGAGAACTTAAAAACACCCATCTCATATCTTCATGTTGTCTTACCTGAATTAAAATGCAATTTTATTTATTTGCCAATCAATCTTGCCTTATTCACGCCATTTCCCTCAATGAAGTTGTATTTTAAAGTCCAAGTGCTACAAGTGCTAATGGGAATGAGAGCTAAAGGGCCGCAATATCCAAGAGAAAAAACAATCCAATGAAAAGATATAGCCATACTGGAATCAAAACAGAGAAGCAGCCTGCTTCCCTACAGCGAAGGAAAAACTCACATTGACAAAGTTGAGCATAATCACAAACTTGGAGTCTGGACACCCGTTTCTGAGACAGAACCCCCAGAGTGGGAAGGAGGGGAGGGACACGTGAGCAGCCCCAGGAGTGAGCTCTGGGAGCTCCACACTCTTCCCTCTCTCAGAAGCATGGGAGCGCTCCCTCCCCCGGGCGTCCACTCGCACAGTGAGGGAACTCCAGCCTGATCCAGTTTAAGAATCCAAATTCTTCCCCAATTCTTCAAACCTTTGTCCGGTAGTCAGAACCCCTGATCTTCACACTTCCTCAATGTGCAAAAATTATACCTGAGAGCACCTACGCTGTGGAGAGCACCTACGCAAAACTCAAACCTCAGGTCTAAAAATGTCTGGGCCTAAAAAACTGTAACCTCAAAGAGGGCATCATCGCCCTCCCCACCACCCTCGACCCCATGTGCACGTGCGCCCCAGCTTTCCAGGGCTGCAGCTTCTCAGTTGCAGGCTCCTTCCCTGGTAGGTGTGAGCAGGTAGGACACCTGCAGGCAGAGGCTCCCCAGGAACAATTGGGCCTTCATGTGCTTCCCTGAGCACATGAAGGGCTTTAGCTTGAGTCACTGAACACAGGCCTCCAGCCCCAACCGGAGTTGCTTTGGACAACTCTTGATATTTTAAACAACAAAAGCCCAGTGCTTTAAAAATCCTCCAAAATTACATAAACCCAGCCTTACGTGGAAAAAAAGAAAGAAAACTGTAAGAGTCTTTTAGTAGTTCAATTAGAAAACTTCTAACACCTAATATTTTCAGGAAAATATCAGTTAACTGTATTTCCATGGAAAATAATTGGCTTGTAAATAATTAATCATATTTAAATATTTCTACTCTGCAAGTCTAAACTCTACAATTTAATATGAAAATACCCAAAAGTTAAAAAACATACCTCAAAACTTCCTACACATTCTTAGGGGACTAAAGAGTGAAAGAAGAATTTTATACAAATGGAATGTAATACTGGAATATTTTCTTTTTTCTGAAATTCACCTCTTTCTTGCCGTTTGAAACTATTTTATATTTCAAGCTCTATTGATTAAATATTTTTTATCCCTGTTGATCTTCTCAAGGTGAGAGACCCAGGGAAGGAGCAGTGCTGACTGGAGGGATCACCCAGGAAGTTTTCCAAAGAGCCACCTCCACCCAAAGAACTTCTCCTAGGATGCCTGTGCCCAGGGAAGGTCCTGGGGATTTCAAGCAACCCGACATCAAGGATTTCAAGTTTTCCATGTGGTTGTTCTCTGCTTTCCCCTCATGTAAAATACCTATACACGTAAAAAGATAAATCTTTAAAATGTAGGGACTTGCCCCAGAAAGAGCGAGGTTAGAGGCACAGGGTTGTGGATTTGAGATCCTGCTCCCCAAGCATTTGGAAAACTCAGGACAAAAAGAGTCCTCCTGGGGACCCAGAAAGGACTGGTGTCAAACTAAGAGACATCCCTGTAGAAAATCTTTTTGTTTAGTAGAGTTTATTTGATCTGAACAGAGGATCTGCCTAAAAGCAAGATCTCTACAGAGTGAGAAAAATGCTTCTCAGTACAGGACCCTTACAATTTTCTTCCAGTTTGCAGTTTCTTTTACGCATTTGGAAGTAAGGAGGGAACCTAAGGAAGATTATTACATGACTGTGGGAGAAAGCCAGGTGGGGACTGAATTACAGGATGCTTAACGAGATTATGTGGTCCCTTGAAGGTGGTTATGTTTCCAAGATGTCTGAAAAAGAGGCGTTTCAAAGGTGTGCTAACCTAGATGCACCAGAACAAAGCAGTGGGCTTGCTTAAGACAAAGATAAACCTAAAGTTGTGTGCCTGGGGCGTGATCAGGGCCTGCCGGGTTAGGAATTTTGACTTAATCACCCTGTCAGGTTACTTTCGATTAGATTTATTATAGTGCCCCTTTTTCCTCCACACTGGGGACCCCACTGACCACAGCTCCTCCCACAAATGACCCCCGGAGACCAAGTCACAACTGTCCCCCGAAAGACCCTCCCCGTGGTCACCGCACCATCTGGGGAGACGCGGGGCTGCGGAGCGCAGAACCGCTCAGAGAGGCTCGGGGCTGAAGCGGCGCGCAGTGACGGGACAGGACGTCTGGGGTGCCCCTGCTGGCCCAACACCTACCTTGCGAGGCAGGGGGACCGAGTCCAAGCAGCGCCCCAAGGGACTTGGGGCCTCAAGACTCCGAGGTGACTGGGGGGTACGGGGGGCGTGGTGTAGGGAGGCCCTCCACCGCCGGTTCCAACCGGTTCCAACCAGCCCCTCCTCCCATCCCCACTGGCCCTGGGCACTCACCATTTCTAGGTTTCCTGGGTCTCCCAGAGTTCTTCCTACGACTCCCAAGATAGGTTACAGCGCGACAGACGCTGTAGGAGACCCCTTCGGGACCTTGAAAAGCAGGCGACGCTGGATCTACGCAGCCACAAGGATGTACAAGCCACTGCGGTGCGTTGCTCCACCCACTTGTCCCAGCGCGCTCATAATTGGACAGGCCCCAAGCCTGAGTGACAGCCATGGGAGAACTCTGGCTCCGCTGAAGTAGCCTCGCCTGGCGAACTGGAAGCTGACCCAGCTTGAAATGTTTGAATAAACAGAATTTTTTCCAGTCCCGGGGCTGCCCATGTAGTAGATCCAGCAGCTCTTTATGAAGGCGAGGGCACAGCTGTGTGCAGGGAATCCTGATTTAGTTTTCAGATGGAGCATGTAAGCAAGGACAGGAAGGTGACCCCGGCCAAGCCACAGTGGAACAAGAGGGTCTAATGTCCTCCAGGGGTCAAGGGCTTGGCGGTAAGTCTGTGAGTCCACTCACAGGATTGTGACCCTTGTTTAGAAATGCAGACACTGAAATGTGACTTCACCGTCTGTAATTGAGTCTGGTTCCATTTTAGTCTTTGATCCTTGCAAGCCTTAACCTTCCCCATCTCTTCTTCCCCAATCCCACTCATTTGGTCCTTAAGAAAAAGAATCCCAGAGCACTGGCTGTGGTGGGAAGTTAAAACCCCCACGCGTCAGCCTGGGCGCAAGGACTCTTCTCTGTCTAACCACAGGGTTAGACGTGTTCATTACATTCTCAGGTGTCCAGTCCACCCTGGGAGGAAATGTAGTTCAGATAACTTTTTGCCTGGGTCCCTATTGAACTTTAAAGTGCAAACGACTATAATATCTTTAAGGCAATTTATTCCTATATTCAATAATGTAAGAAAAATAATAAATCGTTATGTAGAAGTGGGTGGGATGCACCTGGAAACTTTTTTCTCCCAGCTTTATTGAGGTATAATTGAAAAACAAAATTTCTGTACAGTACTTAATAAATGTGTAATCACTATGTTGTACACTTGACTCTAATATAATATTGTGTCACCAGTAATTGAAAAAAAATTTTTAAAGTGTGGTATGGAAAAGGAAGCAACTTTAAGTTAAAAAGTGAATTTAGATCAGTATACTATTAAAGATTATATTATGATTTTCATTTTTACTAACATAGTAACTATGTTAGTATTTTTACTAACATAGTTTTTTAATAACATTCATAATATATTGACAAATTTTGCCTTTTTCTCATTTAGCAAGTGATGCATGCCACTTACCTTGTTTTAAATTCAGTATGCAAGAAAGAGGATGGTTTATCTACAGATTGAAAATGACACATTAATGTTGTGTTGAGGGACCAAATGTGTATTAATATCTAGACTGATATTTAACTAGGTGTTACAACCCTTCAAACTGCTTCCATGACCTGATATTTGGAAATCTTGAATTTTGTACTTTTAAAAAGTCAATTACTTTATTATTATAGTTTTGTTTTTATGTTTTTGTATTATGTTTCTGTATTTATGTTTTGTTTCTAAAACAGGAAACAGCACTTTCAGGTGGCTGTTTGCAAGTGTTTTACCAAAAGTAACACACTTTGGCTTTGAATAATTTTTTTTCCAATAAAATAAAAGCCAAATTGGATTAAAAAAATTGTCTATATTTAAAAATTACAACATGATGATTTGGTGTACACATATTGGATCGTGCACTTGAAATTTGCTAAAACAGTGAATTAAGTGTTCTCACCACACACACAAAACAGGAACTATGTGAGGTGATGGACGTGTTAATTAACTTGGAAACTCTAATGTGCCTGAGAGATTGGATTGCAAAACTCTGACACATTTATTTATTTATTCATATGAACCACTTTTATTGATTTGTAATCTGCATACTGTGCCCTGCATCTGAAGTGTACAAGTCAAAGTGTGAAACTCAATGGTTTTCAGGATATTTGCAAATATGTGCAATCATCACTACAGTCCATTTTGAACATTTTTGTCACCTCAAAAAAACAAAGCTGTAACTTCCAAACTTCCCATCTTCCTCTCCAATCCCTAGCACTGGCAAGCCGTGAGTTGACTTCCTGTTTCTACAGATCTCCCTATCCGGGGCTTTATTGTGAAAGGAATTCTATTATCCATGGTCTTTGTGATTGACTTCGTTGATAGAGCGTAAGTTTTGCAAAGTCGTCCAGGTTGTAGCATGCACCAGCGCTTCATTTGTTCTTACAACCAAATAGTTCTCCACTGGATGGATACAACTGATCTATTCCCCTGTTATGTACATTTGGTTTGTTTCCACGTTTTGGCTACTGTGAATAGTGTTGCTACAAAGTTTATATACAAGTTTTTGTTTTGTTCAAATGTATTTTCATTTTGGGGCACACACTTGTGATAGGAATTGATGAATTATATGGTAATTCTAGGTTTAATTCTTGAGAAACTCCCAGACGGTCTCCATAGTGCCTACACCATTTTATATTGCACCACCTGTGTGTGAGGGTCCACACACCTCCACATGTCCTTGACAATGTTTGTTACTATCTCACTTTCTGGTTCTAGCTAACCTAGTGGCTGTGAAGGGGTATCGCTTTGGGGTTTTGATCAATGACTTCATTTCACTCTAGCATTTTGTGGGTGAGTGATGACGTCCAATATTTTTTCATGTGCTCTTGACCATTTGTCTATCTTCCTTGGGAAAAGGTGTATTTAACCCTTTGTCATTTTTAAATTCAGTTTTTTGACTTTCTATAATTAAGTTATAAAAGGTCTCCAGATATTTTTGATGCAAGTTTCTTATCAGATGTATTTGCCAAATTCTTCCATTCTGTGTGTTGTGTTTTCACTCTCTTGCCTTAAAAATTTACTTCTAACTGTGGTAATGTGTACATGCTGTAAAATTTACATTTTGACAGTTTATAAGTGTGTTTTTCAGGAGGGAGAACATTGACATTTTAAAACACATCTCCAGGACTACTTTGATCTCGCAAAAGCGACACTCTCTCCCATTAGACAAAACTTCTCCTTCCTCTCACCCCAGCTCCTGGCAACGACCGCTCTACTTTTTGTCTATATAAATTTGACTACTCTGTCTACCTTACGCAAATAAAATCATACAGTGTTTGGCCCTTTCTGACAGGCTGATTTCACTTAGCATAATGTCCTTAAAGTTCTTCCATGTTGTGGCATATGTCAGAATTTGCTTTCTTTTTAAAGCTGAAAAAGATTCTGTTGTATGGATGTGCCAGATTTTTTTGATCCATTCATCTGATGATGAATGATTGGGTTATTTCCACCTGTGGGCTATTGTGAATAATGCTGATATAAACATGAGTAGACATATATCTGCTTGCATTCTGGCTTTCCATTCTTTTGGGTACTTACGCAGAAGTAGAATTGCTAGATCAAGTAGTAACTCAGTTACTATTTGATAGTAGTAACTCAGTTTTGATAAACCGTCATATTTTCAAACTGGCAACACAATTATATATTCCCAGCAGTTTTGCACAAGGGTTTCAGTGGGTGTGTTCATCTCTGGATGGTGCCTGTCCTTTGAAGCACAAAAAAATCATTAATATCATGAGGTCCAAATTACTAATTTTGTTTCATTATTGCCCTTTGTGTCATATCTAACAGTATTTTGTGAAATCCAAGGTCCGGAATTTTCTTCTGTGTTTTATCTAAGTTTGTTTTAGTTACATCTGATGTTTAGGTCTTTGGTCCTTCTGGGTAAGTCACAGTGAGTGGTGGGAGGTGGGCAGCACAACCTGTTCCTTTCGCATGTGGTTGTCCAGCGGGTCCAACACCAACTTACAGAGAGCGATGAAAAGAGATTAATTCTTCCCCCATTCTTGGTACCTTTTTCCAATACCAGTCGACCATAGATATAAGGGTTTATTTCTCAAATCTCAAGCTCAAATTCTTCATATCTGTATGTCTATCTTTGTGTTAGTTCCAAACCATCTTGATCCTCTTTGGTTTGTAAAAAGGTTTGAATTCAAGAAATGTTAGTCTTACTATTTTTTTTTCAAGAATGGGTGTGGTGATTCTGATTCATTTGCAATTCCACATAAATTTATGAAGCAGCTTGCCAATTTCTACAAAGATTACGGCTGGGATCATGACAAGTATTGTGCTGAATTGCTAGATCATTTGGTGGAGTCATGCTACTTCATCAATGTTAAGTCTTCCAACCCATGAAATTGGGATGCATTCCCATTTATTTATACATTTATTAATTTTTGGCATGTTTGGTCATTTTCAGAGTATGTGTTTTGTACCTATTTTGTAAAATTTTAAAAAGGATTTTGGTTTTTTTAATTTTTACTTTTTACTTTTAGACAGAGGGGGAGGGAGGGAGAAAGAGAGGGAGAGAAACATCAATATGTGGTTGCCTCTCAAAAACCCCCACTGGGGACCTGGCCTGAAACCCAGGCATGTGCCCTGACTGGGAATTGAACCGGTGCCCCTTCAGTTCTCAGTCCAGCGTTCAAACCACTGAGACACACCAGCCAGGACTTTTATTTCTTTTTATTCTATTGTAAATGCATTTCTTTTTTTAGTTTCATTATCAGATGGTTCATTACAAGTGTATAGGAATATAATTGATTTTTATATTTTGATCTTGAATTTTACAATCTTGCTTAACTCAATTATTACTTCCAATAGGTTTTTAGTGGATTCCTTAGAGATTTTATTTTGTTTTGTTTTTACATACAAATATGCTGTATAAATGTTTCATCAATGTTTAACATCAAACATCATTCAAACATCATTCCCACTACCCATGTGGCCCACCCAGATATCCAGGACCCAGACACAAATTCAGCACAGCTGGGGGCCTCTTGCTCTGACTCCAACAGGGTGAGCACGTTGCCCTTGTGCAGGGGGCCTTTCAACTTTGGGGGATGGGGCAGCTCGTGTCACCAAGAATTCCAGGTGCACCTGTGTGCACTGTCCCTGGGAGCTAGTCCTGTCCAACAAAAGAACCCATTTCATCTATATTGACATTCTGCATGATTTTTTCTATTTTCTATTTCATTCATTTCCGCACTAATTTTTATTATTTCCTTCCTCCTTCTTTGGGTTTGGTATCATGTCTTTTCAAGTCTGGTAAGGTAAAAGTTTAGGTTGTTGATTTTGGGGGTTTTTTGTTTGTTAATATTAACAAAATGACTGTACATTTTTAATTGAGTTTATTGGGGTGACACTGGAGTGCAAAACCATACAGGTTTTAAGGGTACAACTCAATAAAACCTCATCTGCACGCTGTATTGTGCACCCATCGCCCTAAGCAAAGTCTTTCCCATCCCTCCCACCCCCTTTGCCCACCTCCACCTCCCCTCATCCCCCTTTCCCTCTGGACATCTCCACACTGTTGTCTGTGTCTATGAGTTATCTATATGTGCTCTTTGACTAATCCCTTCATCATCATTCATCCAGACTCCCCACCCCCTCCCCTCTGACAGCTGTCAGTCTGTTCCATGTGTCCATGCCTCTGTTTCTTTTTTGTTCATCAGTTTATTTTGTTTTTTAGATTCTGCATATAAGTATGATCATATGGTATTTGTCTTTCTCTGACTGGCTTAGTTCACTTAGCATAATAATTCCCAGGTCCATCCATGGTGCAAAAGGTAAGATTTTCTTCTTTTCTACAACCATGGAGTATCCCATTGTGTAAATGTACCACAGCTTTTTGATCCTCTCATCTGCTGATGGGCACTTGGGCTGTTTCCAAATCTTGGCTATTTATCGTAAATAAAACTGCTATGAACCCGGAGGTGCCTGTATTCTGTTGAACTGGTGTTTTATGATCCTTAGGATATATTCCCAGAAGTAGGATTGCTGGGTCAAAAGGCAGTTCCATTTTTAATTTTCTGAGGAAACGGTACTGTTTTCCACAGTGGCTGCACCAGTCTGCATTCCCGTCAACAGTGGGAGGGTCAGAGGGACACTGAGCCCCGACTGAGGGTTCCCACCCGCAGCTGTGCCCCTCCCTGGACTTGGACATCAGCCCCTGCCCCCGCTGCTCACCGAGATTGCCCCTCCTGTGGGCCTTGGTGTAGACATGCTGAGAAGACAGGACTCACTGCCCTGGGCTGAAAAGACTGAAAAACGTTTAAGGGTGTCATGAACCCTCTTCCAAATCATATTACCTTTACCATAGTAACAACGTTCTTTTTCCATATTAAAAAAATTTGGAACAAATTTATTAAGCACCTATGGTATTCCAGGTGCTAGAGATAATGGATATCCTGTCCATTCATCAGCACTTAAATACAAACATCTGTTTTCTTAAAGGGAACAAACGACTGCTAAAATAGCACCTAGTCTGATCTTCAACCACAGTGGAACAGTACACATTCCACACACTCTCTCCACACACACCGCCCACACCCACCGCTACAGACCCACCAAGGTGACTACAAGCATGGCTCCTATGAAACTCCAGATAAATCCTTCCTTCTCCCCAGATTTACTGAGATATAACTGACAGGTAACAATGTGTAAGTTTAAGGTACACAGCATTATGATTTCATATACGTAGGTACTGTAAAATGATTGCCTCTATAGGTTAGTTTTTTTTTTTATCCCCTCACAGTATGTGTGCGCCCGCACATGCGCGGGCTGCGGGGTAAATCACACCTTGGAAGGTGGCAGAGCTTCCTTGGGAATTCATTACTGTCCACTCTCATTGGGCTTAGCTATCCTATGCTTTGTCCAGCCAAGTCCAATAGAAACAACAATGCACCATATGGGATTTCAAATTTTTGAACAAAAACATTAAAAAAAAAACCCACAAACAGAGCCAGTGCACTTTAATACAATATATTAACACTCAAGAAATCCAACATTCCCATTGGAAATGTAATCCACACCAGAATGATGACAAGCCAGGTTCTATCCAGATACACTGGAAGGAGCAGGGGTCGTCTGTCCTTGAGTGGCATGTGCCAGTTCTTGACTTTGGGGCGGGCACTCGGGACAATCCTCTTAGAAAGACATCTCTGGGCCTTCCTGGAAGATCTGCAGACGCAGGGAGGGAGGCAGGGGTCTAAGCTCAGAGCAGATCCTGGGACCCAGACTGCAGAGGTCCTGCTGAATTCAGCCGGCAGAGGGCGCACTCTGGCCTGGACTCGGGCAGCCAGGAGTAGCTCTAGGGGGCAGTGGCCCTTGGAGAGAGGTTTGAAGAAGGTGCTCAGGGAAGAGGGGCGGATCCCCACGATATGGTATGCTGAAGACCCCAAGAGGGTTGGAGGCCCAGCGGAGCCTTCCCCTCCTCTTCTTCATACGGGACATGCATATGCTCTGCTCTCTGGGCTGAAATAGTTTGGTCTTCAGTATTGAATTCCCACGTGGTATGGGGTCCCCCTGGCATGGGCAGGGAACCCCAGATCCTCAGATGAACTCAGGATGTGCACAGTGCAACCATGTTGCTGAGTGTGAGCCGCAGGGCTGCCTGCAGGGCTCGGACAGGACCTCCTGGGGCAGCTGGAGGACTTTTCTTAGTTGCAAATGATTTGGGGGGTTTTTTGAGGTGAGATATTGGGTTTTAGGTGAGAAAAAAATTGACATCTTAGTTTTTCATATTCATTTTCATATGCTATGTACATTGTTGTTTTTGTATTGTGAAGCCAGTAGAGAATTATCCAAGTCGTGGAATTATCCAGTTTTTGCCCTCACAGTCAGAGTAAAACCTACCTGTTCAGAATGGGTAATATTTTAACAAATTATATGTTTAAGGCTATAATATTCCAACAAATTCCAACATAATATTTCATTAAAGAGCTGTTCTATCTATATTCTCAAATTAGATGGTTCTAGATTTTTATGTTTTGCCCTTAATATTTTAATTCAGAATTGCATGACATCATTATATATATATATATATATATATATATATATACACACACACACACATACATATACACACACATACGCACACATGTGTGTGTGTTTAGAATTTGAGTCATTGGTGCTTTCTCCTGGTCATGCCCTTAACGCTCAAGAAAATCCTGCCTGAGAAGAGCACTCAACTCCTACACTCTACTCTCTCCACAGATACCAAACCAGCCACAGTGCAAGGGGCTTCATGCCCAGAGCCACCATTGGCCCTGGAATTCTGCACTGCCCCCAACTCCACCCCAGGTAATTCCCCAGCTTCTTGGAGGGCAATGGGAAGACTGTGCTTCCCGAGCTCCTCGCCCCAAGGGACGTCCAGGAGATCTTTCCAGATGCCCATGGGAGGCACAACGTCTAATTTCAAGTATGACAGGGGACCACAGGTTTCATGCTAGTAGGTGACAATGTCTGAATTTCCTTAATTTCAGTCTCTTAAAAGTGCAGACTTTAAAATGTGGCTCAGACGCATTTGATATTCCCAAGATCACAAAACAGAAGGCCAGGCTTGTTTTAAGTGGTATTTGTTCTCCGTCCCACCCCTTCTGTAATTCTGCCATCTCTGAGACTTTGCCTCAGACACAGGGGACACCAGCCCATAGGTATTGTAGGTTTTATGTCATATATACCTGCCAATGTCCCTAGGAAGTAGTTTCTGGCATTAATTCTGCTGTGCCCGGATTGGGACTCTACAAAGGCCCTGAGAGGCACAATGTAATTGTCAGCTTTGCCAGGACATAGACTGTTCAGAAAAAAACAGGTCTGAACTCAGCTCTGTCTCCTGAAAGCTTGGACCCTGGGTACAGTTTTGCAGAGCTATGGGGAGGGCTGTGTCGGGTGTCTGTGTACAGTTATGGATGTGGTGTGGGCGAGGCAGGTGAGCAGTCACCAGCCCAAGGGGACCTCTGAGTGGGTCTGATTGAAGGAAGGGCTCAGGTAATGGACTCTTGAGGAAGGTGTCCTCATATCCTTGGTGACAGAACAAAACAGAAGTTAGAACTCTGGTAACCAGACCCCGACGTTCTAGAGAAAGGCCCCTCTCCAGCTCACTTGACTGGAGGCAGTTGAGAGAACAGCATGTTCTCCAGCTATCTCCTGACTTTCCGAGGCTGTGGGTTCTGGAAAGCTGTAGACAGTGGCTCTGGCCTCCCCTCCAACGCCTGTGCTCATTCAGCAGCGTGTAGCCTCAGGTAACTTACAGCAGCCCAGGGCAGGCCAGTCGGGGTAAGGCCACTGTTGTGATCCCATGTGGGCAGCTGTTCAGCCCTGGCCACTTCTCAAGTGTGCGCATTGGGGTGGGGGACAACAGACAGGGAGGGGGGCCTGCCTGGGCAACAGCAGCAGCAATTTGTCAGGTGTGGGAATCCTGGGGGGTCTATCAAGTCATGGCTGGCAGGACAAGAAGTGAGTGCTGGGGACAAGCTTCTTTACCCACTTATAATCCTGGGCCCTTGAGGTGTCATTTGTTTCCCCCAGCTGGAGGTCTCTGCAGATGCCCCTCCTGCCTGAGGAGGGGAGCAGCATTTACAATGAGTTTACCAGTGCAGCCCTGCCCAGGCCAGCCCTGTGCTGGACACCAGACAGCGTCATCACACAGCTCAACCCAGGAGACCATGGAGGAGCAGGTGGACAGGTACAGCTTCTCCATCTCCCTGGGCAGGTGCACCAGGTCACCAACAGTCAGAGCCAGGCAGAGGGGAGAGCAGGCACAGAGGGGTGTGCACACCCAGGTCCTCAGTTTGGCCTGAGTGGGCCCGGAACCTGGACTCAAATCCGGGGCCTCTTTGGAGCTCTCTCAGGCTTTCCCACGAGCGCGTCCCACTGTCCCATTCCCAGAGGAATCTAGCCCTCCATTCTCCCCACCACCAGCTACGTGGAAGGGTAGAGAGCACTCCTCACATACTTGTGAGAATATTAGAGAAAATGGTATGTCATTTGACTTCATGCCAGGCCATGAGCATCTTGCATTTTGCCGCTGTTTTGATGTTTGAACTGCCTGCCCCAGGTAGCCTGGGTAGCAGTCAACACCAATGTCCCTCCAGACCTTCTCCAGGTCTCACACACATCACAATTAATAGGATGGTTTGTACACAAAAAGGGAGGATGAAATTCAGTTATTCTACAGGTTTCTGTGCAACTTGTCCTCTAACAGACCAGGACACCCCACGGCCAGGAGCTGGGGCCTCACTGGCTCTCACGATGTCACACAAGGGAGGTGGTCTGCCACAGTGATGTTGGACCTCAACCTGAGTCAGTTCAGTTGCTGTGTCCGCAGTTCTGTCAGGAACCTCTAAAGTGTGTCCTGACGGGCGCTGTTAGTTTACTCGGGCTGCCGTGACATAGTTCCTCGTTGGTTGGTGTAAACAGCAAACATTTATTTTGTCTCAGTTCTGGAAGCTAGAAATCTCAGATCAGGATGTGAACAGGACTGGCTCTTCCTGAGGCCCTTCTCCTTGTCTTGTATGGGAGCGTCTTTGATCTTTGTGTTCACATGTGTTTCCTCTGTGCTTCTCCGTGACCCTGTGTGTTCTTATAAGGACACCAGTCATATTGATTAGGACCCGCCCCAGTGATCTCGCTCAACCTTATTTCCTTTAGGGCCATGGATTTGTACAGGCACATTCTGAGGTCTTTGGCCTTTAGACATCAACACGTGAAACTGGGAGACACAATTCAGCTCTTACTGAAAAAACCAGATGTTAATTAATCATTGTTTCCATGACAATAAATTGTTTTATAAACTACTAGCCCTGGCTGGCGTGGCCCAGTGGATTGAGCACCAGCCCGCAAGCCAAAAAGTCACTAGTTCAATTCCCAGTCAGGGCAAATGCCTGGGCTGTGGGTCAGGTCCCCAGTTGTGGGTGTGTGAGAGGCAACCCATCAGTGTATTTCTCACACAGTGACGTTTCTCTCCCTCTCTTTCTCCTTCCCTTCCCCTATAAATAAGTAAATAAGTAAGTAAATAAATAAATAAATAAATGGCTTAAACTATTAATCATACTTGCACACTTTAGGTCTGAAATTCTGAGCCCTGGAAATCCATTTGAACTCACCCAAAATGAAAGAACCAACTTCAGAACATTATTAAAACACTCAGAGGAGGGGAGGAAAAAGGAAAATAATTTTTAATGCATGCAATGTAATACTGGAATGTCGGGGGGCTTTAACGCGGCCCCCCAGGTCCGCCATGGATGAAGCCGTGGCGATGGTGGCTCGAAGCCTCTGGTCCGTGCAGGTTCTGAAAATCCTCAGGTCCCTGTCCTCGGCGCCAGATGGCAAGGGGCTTTAACGCAGCCCCCCGGGTCCGCCACGGATGAAGAAAAAGACTACCAAGACATGATCTGCTTGGGGAGGAAAGGTGGCCGCTTCTCTCAAGGGGAGAAGGGCCCAGAGCCTCTCTCTCCAGGGGCTTTTATTAGGTTCATTCACATAGGAATACGGATAAAGCTCATCAATCATTGTCAGGCAGTAAGGGTTAAACAATATATGATTTACAGAGAACTCTGAGGGCTTATTCTGAGTTACAGCCAATTAGTTAGAGGGCCATAAAACTTTAGGCGCCAGACTCATCTCAGGTCTGGACCTTATCTCTTAAACTGAGAGTACAAATTAAGTAGGTTTCACAGGAATGTATGTATTTTTGTTAGGCCTGATTCCCCAGGGAATCCGCCCCTTCCAGCACAGGACTGCACTGCCCTCTGTTATTGCTTCAGGCTTAAGTCAGGCAAGGGAAGTAAGGCAGCTAAGAGATTAGGAGACTTCTTGCAGACAGAATGAGGACTCAGGCTATTTCAAAGCCGAGGGGCGAGGGTCCCTCACCCCCTTTTTCCACAGCCCCCCGAGTCCTTCCCTGCGGGCCTTTTCCGTGACCAGAGCCTGTCTTAGGTTGATCCTCCCTTGAGGATTCTTACCTGTCATTGGCTAACTGGCCAAGCTCAGGGCCAAGCAGGGTGAAGTGGGCAGAAGTGGCACTTCTGCCAGGGAGATAAGCTTTGTCTCCTTAGTGGCTTATGGTCCCAACTCTGACTCAGCCTTAACCATGAGGGGTTACAGCCTCTGAAACCAGGCAGGGAGGTTCCCAACATCGGAACATTGTTTCTTTCCTAAAATTTACCTCCCATGCCTCTTTGAGAATATTTTATACACTTTTCAGGATCTATTAATTAAATACATTTTGCATTTGTTGAAAAATGGGGACTTTAAAAAAGGGAATAAATATTTTAAAGGTGTCACACCCAGGGAGAGATCGTGCTGACAGGAGAGAACATCAGGAACGTTTCAAGGAGGAACTTCCACCCAAAGGACTTCCTATAGGATGTCAGTGCCCAGGAAAGATCTGGCAGGGGTGGGGGGGGCACCAGGATTTTACACAGTGTAGCTCCGGGTACATTTCTCTCTTGTAAAATATACGCAAACAAAAAATAAATATTAAAACAGCTACCCATGGATTGTGGGAAAATGATAAACAATTAAAATATGGGCGTGTTTGAAATGCACGGGGGAGGACAAATAGTTGATTACGATTCTTGAATGGGAGAGGGGAGTTGGTGTTTGGCAATACAGGGACAGACTTGGAAATGCAGGCAGTTAGCCAGCCCTTAAGGTCGGGGTCGTGGGGGTGGGGGACAGGGACGTGAATTGGAGACCGCACTCCCCAAACATTGGGAAAACTCTGGTGAAACTGGTCTGCTGGGGAGAAAGGAGGGACTTGAAAGCCCAGGAGCTACAGCTCCTCCCACGCAGGAATCGTGGAAAATGAGTCACGATTCCCCCGGCGATCCTCCCCGTGGTCACCGCATCATCTGAGGAGACGCGGGGCTGCGGGCACAGAGCTGCCCAGAGCTGCTCCTGGGCAGAAGACGTCACTGCCCCGGGTGACCGGACGGTTCGCGAGGGTCCGGCTGCCTGCCCTGCCCCGATACTGTGAGGGCACCGAGGTCAGATGGCGCCCCCAGAGGACTCCGATCGACAGACTCCGGACCTGGGCCCCCTGGTGTCGTCCCCCCAGCTACCGCAGGGGCGGCGTAGCTCTCAGCGCGACTGACGCGGATACTGAGACACCCGGGTGGTTAACCGCACAGAACTCGCTGTTGAAACTCCTCCGGGAGTGTCGTGTGATTCGCTGAGCATTGCCCCACCCACCTGCCCTTCCGTGCCTCTGATTGGACAGTACACAAAGGCCTGCCTCCCGTAATCGTCTGTGACAAGTGGGGGCACCGGTCTGTTGGCTCAGCTGGACCAGCTTTGACCAGAGAGTGTGACCTGTCCCCTCCAGTTGGCTTTTAAACAAAACTTTTCCTGGTCCTAGAGGGACAGTGGTGTCTTCCTGCAGCTTATCTGAACGGGAGCACATCTGTGTGCAGGGAATTCCAGACTCAGTCTCCAGGGGGAGCAATGTCCTCATGTAAAACAAGAGGGGCTCCAGGGCCAGACTGCAAATCTAAGGGACCAGAAGGTCCGAGTTCCTCCCCCAGAGAGGGTTTGGCACAAGCCGGGAGTCCGCCAATGGGTCTGCAATCCTTGTCTACGAACAACAAAACAAAAAGAAACCAGACACATGGATCAACAACAACAAAAAATAGAACCCAGAAATACACCGATGCACATAGATGGTCAATTAAATTATAACCAAAAAAGGGAGAGGGAGGCTGAGTGCTGGAAGCGGAGCTCCACGCCGGGACTGCTTCCTTCACAGCCATTTTCTGTCCAGCCAAACAGCCGATTGGAGAGGGGGGCCAAGCAGGGCTGCACTGGAGGTTGAAACTGGGCAAAGATTAGGCACCGATTCAGAGTGGAGTTCTTGAATGTCATTGACAACACGGTTCTGACAGTATTGCATGACAATGGGTGGCGACAGTTCTAGAATGACGCTTCTCAACTAGGAATTTCTGCAGGCTATATTGGAGGAAGTCATTAAGTTATACGGCCTCATGATGATACACTGAGGACAGCGTGAATGATCACGGAGACACAAAAGGTTCAAAAGAACGTTTCAGAGAACAAGATATATATCTTCCCATCGCAAATGTGGCAAGGATGATGAAAAATGCCATACCTCACACGGGAAAGATTACAAAAGATGCCGAAAAACGTGTTCAAGAATGCCTGAGTTCATCAGCTTTATAACATCTGAAGCGAGTGAAGGATGCCGTCAAGAGAAATGGAAGACAATCAATGGAGAAGATATTCTTTTTGCCATGTGTACCTTAGACTTTGACGGTTATGTAGAACTTCTGAAATTATACCTTTAGAAATTCGGAGAGGCAATGAAAGCAGAGAAAAGAATTGGTGGAGCAGTCACAGCTGCAGATGGACTCAGTGAAGAGCTAAGGGAGGAGGCATTTACTAACCAGTTACCAGCTGTCTTAATAACTGCAGATGGCCCACAACAAAATGTTATGGTTTACACAGCATCATATCAACAGATTTCTGGTGTTCAACAACTTCAGTTTTCGTGATCAGAAGAAATGATGGAGTGGGAAGTACAGAGAAGCCAGAGAGTCTGTATGATTCCGAAGCAGAGAGACTGGAAAGAAAGGACTGGTGAAAGCATGTCTCTTTGTATACTAGACAGCTGTAGTGTGGCTTGCTGATGCTTGACTAATTGAGGTGTTCATTCTGACTTGAGAATCTTTTTCATAAAGGATTTTAAAGGAAAAGTTGGGTTTTAAAGGTATTAAAATATTTTTGTTTTGTACAAGAGTTTGTTGCTTTGTATGACTCCTATAAGCATTGTATATTGCAGTTTTTACTGTCATATTTATAGATAGTTTCTTATTCTCCTAATCAATTATGTTACTTTTATAATTCAAGTAAGCAGCTTAATTCATGATGTTTGCCCCTTTTTAAATTTTATTTACTTATTTTTAGAGAGAAGGTAAGGGAGAAAGAGAGGAAGAGAAACATCAATGTGTGATTGCCTCTCGCATGCCCCCCAGAGGGCACCTGGCACACAATCCAGGCACATAACCTGACTGGGAATTGAACCAGTGACTCTTTGCTTCGCAGGCCCACGTACCCTTTTAATAAAATATAAGGGTAGAGTTCATTTTGAATGCAAGTTATGTTTATTATAAATTTGTCTTGGTTATATAATATCTTGCATGATAATCTGGCTAGATTTTTAGAATTTGCCATATTTATTAAGATTTTTTGTAAAACATTCATAGCTTAAGCAGCACCATTTTTTAAAAAAATGTAATTGGAAAAAAAGAATAAGTGTGAATGCAAAAGCAATTTTTGTCTGCCCTATTAAACTTGGTGCCCATTAACAGTGTTTACACTGTTCATTGTGCCTGTTAAGATAATTTTAGCTTATTGGAACTTTTGTTGAGACTAGATTTGTTTATTATGAGTGTTGGAATTTATTTAAGTTTAATGTAGTCCTACTGCTCTTGAAATGGTGCTCCTTTCACTTTGCATATGATTTTTCCAAAACATTTCTTCAGACACCATAGTATCCCTCTTCCAGAAGAGGAATTTTGTAGTCTGATGATAAATATCCTCATTTTACATTTTTAATTGAAATGTCAAGTTTCCTATTATACTGTGGAAGGAAACCAAGAAACATCAGACACCACTGAGTGTATGCCGGCATTTTTCTGCATGGGTGAGTGAATGAAATGAAGAACTGAGTGAGTGCTGTGAATGGTGTGAAATAGAAGCTGCCAACTTCTAGTCTGCTGTCTTGATATTTGCAGTAAACTAAACTTAGATAATGTCAAAATAAATAAATATATACATACATTCATACAGAAAAACCAAGACTATACAATCGGCAAAGGACAGTTTCTTCAATAAATGATGTTGGGAAAAGTGGACACCTGCATGCAAAAGAATGAAACTGGACCGCTATCTACAACATACACAAAAATTAATTCAAAATGGATTAAAGACTTGAATGTTAAGACAGAAAACTATAAAAATGCTAGTAGGCCACAGCTCCTTGACATAGACATTGGTGATACTTTTCTCAATTTAACAACAAAAGCAAAGGCAATAGAAGTAGAAATAAACAAGTGGGATTACTTCAAACTAAATAGCTTCTCCACTACAAAGGAAGCCATCGACAAAATTAAAATTCAAACTATGGAACGGTAGAAAATATTTGCAAATCATTTATCTAAATAGGGGTTAATATTAAAATATATTAAAAGCTTATATAACTTAATGGCAAATTAACAAAAAATCCAAATAAAAATGGCCAGATCTAGACATTTTTTCCAAAGAAGACATACACATGGCCTATAGGTACATGAAAAAATGTTCAACGTCATTAATCATCAAGCAATGCAAATGAAAAAGTGTCACCTGAAAGAAAAACTGTTAACAAAAAATAACAAGCATAGTAAAATTTTAAATTGGTGTAGCCACTATGGAATGCAGTTTGAAGGTTTTTTTCAGAAATTAAAAAGGACTTGAGACCACACCAGAGCTTGACCCAAATAGCCACACAGTGGCACACCCAAAGGAGGGTTCTGGCTGCCACCAGACCCTGCTGGGAACAACTCTGCTTCAGGGAGCAGCCCCTTCACAGTGACTCATACAGAGTGATTGAGGTTTATCTTTATAAGTCAGCCAACCTGAAGAAGTAACTCCACCCACAAAAAGGCCAAGGGCATTGCAGACTCAACTACAACCGGAGGGTGAACATAATCCACAAGAAACATTCCTGGAGCACTGAGCTCAGGTAATCTGAAAGATTGTGCCACTGAGTTCAATAAGACACCTACATCACCAAGTCATCATATTGTAACAAGTTGATTTCTACTGAATACAAAAAGACAAGCATGAAAAGGCAGACAAAATGGGGAGACAAAGAACAAGAGAAATCCCCAGAAAAAAGAATTCAGTGAAATGGAAGCGACCAAAACACCAGATTCAGAGATTAAAACAATGGTTATAAGGATGCTCAGGGACCTTAGGGGAAGAATGGATGATCTCAGTGAGAACTTAAACAAAGAGATAGTAAGCATTAAAAAGAACATAGAAACCATAAAAAAGTCAGAAATGAAGAATACATATCCAAACTGAAGAATACACTAGAAGGAATCAAAAGCAGATTAGATGAAGCAGAGGATCAAGTCAGCAATTAGAGGATAAAAGAACAGTAAGCACCCAAGAAGAGCATCAAAAAGAAAAGAGAATTTTTTTTAAATGAGGACTGTCTCACCCTGACTGATGTGGCTCAGTTGGATGAGCCTTGTGTCTAGTAAAGCGAAAAGTTGCCAGTTTGATTCTCAGTCAGGGCACATGTCTGGACAGCAGGTTCAGTCCCTGGTCAAGGCATGTATGAGAGGCAACCAAACAATGTTTCTCTCATACATTGATGTTTCTTTCCCTCTTTTTCTCCCTCCCATCCCCTCTATCTAAAAATAAGGAAAGTCTAAGGGACCTCTTGGACAACATCAAGTGTAACAACATCTGCAATCTGCATCATAGGGGTACCAGAAGAAAAAGAGAGTAAGCAAGGGATAGAGAACATATCTGAAGAAATAATGGCTGAAAATTTCCCTAACCTGGTGAAGAAAAATGTCACACAAGTTCAGGAAGCACATAGAGAATCCTAATCAAGATGAACCCAAAGAGACCCACACCAAGACACATCATAATTAAAATGCCAAAGGTTAAATACAAAGAGAGAATCTTAAAAGGAGCAAGAGAAAAGCAATTACTTACACGAAAGAGCTCCCATAAGGCTGTCCACTGATTTCTCAACAGAAACACCTCAGTCCAAAAGGGACGAGCATAGGATATTCAAAGTGATGAAAAGCAAGGACCTAAAACCAGGTCTACTCTAGCCAGCAAAACTATCATTTAAAATCGATGGCAAAATAAAGAGCTTCCTAGACAAACAACAAAGCAAAAATCAAAAGACAAAAACTAAAGGAGTTCATTACCACCAAACCAGTATGGTAAGAAATGTTAAAGGGTCTTCTTTAAGAAGAAAGAAAAAAAGAAATCAAGAGAGAGAAACATAGGTGGAAAGAATACAATGAAATAAGTACCTAACAACAATAACTTTAAATGCAAACTGATTAAATGATCCAATCAGAAGACAGAAGGTAGCTAAATTGATAAGAAAACATACATGTCTACAAGAGACCCACCTCAGGACAAAAGATACACAGACTAAAAGTGAAAGGTATGGAAAAAATATTTCATGCAAATGAAAATGAAAAAAAAAGTTAGGTAGCAATATTTATATCAGACAAAATAGACTTTGAAACAAAGGGCATAACAGGAGACAGACTATCACTGCAAATTACTAAAAGGAATCAATCCAATAAGAGAATGTGACCTTTGTAAATATATATGCACCCAACATAATAGCACTTACATATATAGAGAAAATCTTAGTGGACATTAAGGGACAGAGTGACAGCAATACAAACATAATAGGGGCTTTAAAAACCCACTGTCATAAAGAATTATAAGAACTATACAAAATGTCAATAAAACCAAGAGCTGGTTCTTTGAAAATATAAACAAGATTGACAAACCTTTAAACAGACTCATCAAAAAAGAGAGAGAAAACCTAAATAAATTAAATCAAAAATGAAGAGAAGTAACAACACCACAGAAATACAATGAATTGTGAGAAAAATAGTATGAACAACTGTATGCTAATAAGTTGGAAAATCTGGGTGAAATGGTTTTATTTCTAGAAACATACAATCTTCCAAAACTGAATCAGGAAACCTGATTAGACCAATCACAACTAATGAGATTGAAGCAGTAAGCAAAAATACTGTCCTGGCTGGGGTGGCTCAGTGGATTGAGTGCTGGCCTGCGAACCAAAGGGTCACTGGTTCGATTCCTAGTCAGGGAACATGCCTGGGTTATAGACTAGGACCCGAGCGTGGGGTGTGCAAGAGGCAACCATACATTGTTGCTTCTCTCCTTCCCTTTCTCTCCCCCTTCCCCTCTCTCTAAAAATAAATAAAATTTAAAAAATAATCCTAACAATCCTAAATCCTAGACCAGATGAATTTTATCAAACATTCAAAGAACTGACACCTATCCTTCTTAAACTATTCCATGAAATTCAAGAGGAGGGAAGACTTCCAAGCTCTTTTTATGAAGTCAGTATTATCCTAATTCCAAAACCACATAAAGACACAACAAAGAAAGAAAAGTATAGGCCAATATCCCTGATGAACATAGATGCTAAAATCCTCAACAAAATATTAGCAAACCAGATCCAGCAATACATTAAAAAGATCAAACACCATGATCAAGTGAGATTTATTCTGGGGATGCAAGGTTGGTACAATATTTGCAAATCAGTAAATATGATACATCACAGAAACAACATGAAAGATAAAAATCACATGATCATATCAATAGATGCAGAAAAAGCATTTGATAAATTCCAGCACCCACTTATGATAAAAACTCTCAGCAAAGTGGAAATGGAAGGATCACACCTCAATATAATAAAGGCCGTATATGACAAACACATAGGCAACATCATACTCAATTGGGAAAAACTAAAATATTTCCCTTAACACCAGGAACAAGACAGTGATTTCCACTTTCACCACTCTTATTCAAAATAGTATGGGAAGTACTAGCCACAGCAATCAGACAAGAAGAAGGAATAAAAGGCATCCAAATTGGCAAGGAAGAAGTAAAACTTTGATTACTCACAGATGACATGACTTTGTATATAGAAAACCCTAAAGACTCCACCAAAAAACTATTAGATCTAATAAATGAATTCAGCAAAGTAGCATAATACAAAATTAATATTCAGAAACTGGTGGCATTTTTATACACCAATAATAAACTACCAGAAATAAAAAAATTAAGAAAATAATCCATTCACTATTGCACCAAAAAAAAAAAGGTATCTAGGAATAAATTTAACCAAGGATGTAAAATACCTGTACTTGAAAAAATTATAAGATACTGAAAAAATAAATTAAGGAAGATACAAATAAGTGGAAGCACATACCAACAAAAAATTAACATCATTAAAATGTCCATACTACCCAAACTAGTCTATAGATTCAATGCAAATTCCTATTAAAACACTACTGGCTTATCTCACAGATTTAGAACAAATATTCTAAAAATTTAGATGAAACCACATACGCAAAAAGTAGAACAGCCTCAGCAATCTTAAGAAAGAAGGACAAAGTTGGAGGTATTACACTATCTAATATCAAACTATACTACAAGGACATAGTAATCAAAACAGCATGGTATTGGCACAAGAACAGGCACATAGATTAGTGGAACAGAATAGAGAGCACAGAAACAAATCAGCATCTTTATGGTCAATTAATATTTGACAAAGGGGGTAAAAATATACAATGGAGTAAAGACAGCCTATTCAATAAATGATATTGGAAAAACTGGATAGGTACATGCAAAAAATTGAAACTAATTGGGTTGTTTGTCTTCCTGGAGTGGAGTCTGTGAGTTCTTTATATATTTTGGAGATCAAACCCTTGTCTGAGGTATCATTGGCAACTATGTTTTCCCACATAGTTGGTTCTCTTTTCATTTTAATGGTGTTTTCTTTAGCCATGCAGAAGCTTTTTAATTTGATGAGGTCCCATTTGTTTATTCTTGTCCCTTGCTTTAGGGGACATATCAGTGAAGATATTGCTGTGTGGAATATCTGAGATTTTCCTGCCGATGAGTGAAAGCAAGGGAGAGAGGTGAGTTTGGCTGAGGTAGGGGGGGGAGTAATAGTAGGTAAATGCAGACAACTTTAATTGAACAATAAAAAAATTTTTTTTTAATTGAAACTAGACCATCAACTTACACCAAACACAAAAATACACTCAAAACGGATTAAAGACAAATTTAAGTCATAAAACCATAAAAGTCCTAGAAGGAAATATAGGCAGTAAAGTTTCAGACATGTCTCATAGCAATATTTTTGCAGATATATCTCCTCAGGCAAGAAAAACAAGGGGAAAAAACCAAACAAATGGGACTACATCAAAATAAAAAGCTTTTGCACAGTGAAAGAAACTATCAACAAAATGAAAAGGGAACCCGCTGAGTGGGAGAAGGTATTTGCCAATGACACATCTGGTAAAAGGTTAATTTCCAAAATATTACTATATCAAGAACTTATAAGCCCTGACTGGTGGCTCAGTTAGTTAGAGCATTGCCCTGAGACACCAATGTTGTGGGTTCAATCCCTGGTCAGAGCACATACATGAAGCAAAAAATGAATGTATAAATAAGTGGAACAACAAAGAGATGTTTCTCTCTCTCTCTCTCTCATCCATAAAATTTAAAAAAAAAAAAATTTAACTTATACTATTTAACACCAAGAAGACAAAGAACCAAATTTTTCAAATGGGCAAAAACCCTGAATACACATTTCTTCAAAGGAGACATTCACATGGCCAAGAGACATGGAAAAATGCTCAATGTCACTAATCATCTGAGATGTAAATTAAACCCACAATTAAATATCACCTGACATCTGTCAGAATGGGTGCCATCAGTAAATCAACAAACAAGTTCTAGTGAGGATGTGGAGAAAGGGAACCTTCATGCACTGTTGGTGGGAATGCAGACTGGTGCAGCCAGTGTGGAAAACAGTATGGAATTTCCTCAAAAATTTAAAAATGGAACTACTTTTGGACCCAGTGATTCCACTTCTGGGAATATATCCAAAGAAACTCAAAACACTAATTTAAAATATATTTTTTATTTATTTGTCTGTCTGTTTGTTTATTTATTTATTTATGGGAAGGGAGGGGAAAAGGGAGGGAGAAAAGCACTTATGTGTAAGAGAAACATCAATCAGTTGCCTCTTGCATGTGCCCCAACTGAGCCGACAACCCAGATATGTGCCCTGACTGGGAATCGAACCAGTGACCTTTTGCTTTGTGGGACAATGCCCAAACAATTGAACCATGTTAGCCAGGGCCCAAAACACTAATTTTAAAAAAGTATGCACCCTTATGTTCATTGCAATGTTATTTACAACAGCCAAGAACTGGAAATAACTCAAGTGTCCATCAGTAGATGAGTGGATAAAAATCTGTGATACGTTTACACAATGGAATACTATGTGGCCGGAAAAAAGAAGAAAATCATACCGACAAAAATGTGGTGACA
Organism: Desmodus rotundus; assembly: GCF_022682495.2. Lineage (NCBI taxonomy): Eukaryota > Metazoa > Chordata > Mammalia > Chiroptera > Phyllostomidae > Desmodus > Desmodus rotundus. The sequence goes on along the minus strand of NC_071395.1, from coordinate 43,607,318 downwards.
GCCAGAGGAAAGTGGGGTACAGGGCATGTGGAAGTGGGCAAATGGGGGAAAACAGGGACAGAAAGACTTTGTAGTTTTCATAGGATTTTCTTTGTCCTTTTTATTGTCAAATTTACTTGTAAGTATTTGATTCTGCTGATGCTATTGCAAATGTATTTGTTTTCTTAGTTCAATTATCAGATTCTACATTGTAGGTGTACAGAAATATAACTAATTTTTATATTTTGACTTTGTATCATATAACATTGTATAACTCAGTTATCAGTTTTAATAGTTCATTTATGGTCTCTTTAGAATTTTCTCTATGGAAGTATAGGTACGGATAAATTTTCCTTTCTTTTCTTTGCCTGGTCCAATAACTAAAATGATATAACAGAATAAAAAAAGAAAAAAATAATTTCCTATGTATGGGAGACCCATAAAATATGAGACTCAAGGAAGTGATCAGAGCAGGAAGCTTTTATACCTTTTGGACAAGGAAACAATAACTTTGGGATGAACTGACAGGGCACATGGGTTCAGGATAGGGGTACTGAAAGATGAAGAAATAAGGATTTTTTTTAATTATTGTATTTTCCCCATTACCATTTAATCCTCTTATACTCTCCTCCCTTTCACATCACCTCCCTGTTGTCCATGTCCATGAGTCCTTTTTCCTTTTTGTTTGATCCCTCCACCCCCTAACCTCCCCACCACCACAATAGCTGTCACCTGCTCTCCATCTATGAGTCTGTCCCCATTTTCCTTGTTAGTTCAGTTTGTTCATTAGATCCACATGAGAGAAATCATATGGCACTTGTCTTTCTCTGACTGGCTTATTTCACTTAGAATAATGTTCTCCAAGTTCATCCATACTATTGCAATGGGTAAAATTTTCTTCT